>NW_027222724.1:0-14613 GCF_030179895.1 Drosophila kikkawai
TATTAGCCATGTAAAAACTAATATAATTACAAATTCTGAAGTGGATATATGCACTATTATCTGAGTTGTGAACTTTTTGTTTACAATTTTACAATTGAGCATGCAAATGTATTAGCCATGTAAAAACTAATATAAATACAAATTCTGAAGTGGATATATGCATTATTATCTGAGTTGTGAACTTTTTGTTTACAAATTTACAATTGAGTATGCAAATGTATACGCCGTGTAAAAACTAATATAAGTACAAATTCTGAAGTGGATTCAGGCATTATTAGCTGAGTTGTGAACTTTTTGTTTACAAATTTACAATTGAGTATGCAAATGTATAAGCCGTGTAAAAACTAATATAAGTACAAATTCTGCCGTGGATACATGCATTATTAGCTGAGTTGTTAACTTTTTGCTTACAAATTTACAATTGAGTATGCAAATGTATTAGCCTTGTAAAAACTAATATAAATACGAATTCTGAAGTGGATTCAGGCATTATTAGCTGAGTTGTGAACTTTTTGTTTACAAATTTACAATTGAGTATGCAAATGTATTAGCCATGTAAAAACTAATATAATTACAAATTCTGAAGTGGATACATGCATTATTAGCTGAGTTGTGAACTTTTTGTTTACAAAATTACAATTGAGTATGCAAATGTATTAGCCATGTAAAAACTAATATAATTACAAATTCTGAAGTGGATATATGCACTATTATCTGAGTTGTGAACTATTTGTTTACAATTTTACAATTTTACAATTGAGCATGCAAATGTATTAGCCGTGTAAAAACTAATATAAATACAAATTCTGAAGTGGATACATGAATTATTAGCTGAGTTGTGTTCTTTTTGTTTACAAATTTACAATTGAGTATGCAAATGTATTAGCCATGTAAAAACTAATATAATTACAAATTCTGAAGTGGATATATGCACTATTATCTGAGTTGTGAACTTTTTGTTTACAATTTTACAATTGAGCATGCAAATGTATTAGCCGTGTAAAAACTAATGTAAATACAAATTTTGAAGTGGATACAGGCATTATTAGCTGAGCTGTGAACTTTTTGTTTACAAATTTACAATTGAGTATGCAAATGTATTAGCCTTGTAAAAACTAATATAAATACAAATTCTGAAATGGATTCAGGCATTATTAGCTGAGGTGTGAAATTTTTGTTTACAAATTTATACCTGAGTATGCAAATGTATTAGCCTTGTAAAAACTAATATAAATACAAATTCTGAAATGGATTCAGGCATTATTAGCTGAGCTGTGAACTTTTTGTTTACAAATTTGTGACGCGTGTACGCGCACAATATATCTTGGTAGAATATAATAGGAACAATTAGCGACATAAAAAAAGAAATCGGCGATATAATGGAAATATTTGAATTGAATGCGCGCGCGCGCCACTGATCGCGAGCGGAGGGTCACACTAGACCGAACGACTGGCCACACTATTCGGGAAAATCCCGCACAGGACTCTGGCCACACCGAAGCCTCGCCAGGACCTATATAAAGCGGACCACGGCCCTGGAGTAAGCACTTAGCAGCCGACTGCGATTGGGTCGAGTTAACCTCCCCAGTAGTTAGCAGCGAAGTCACTTTTTGGGAACTCTGGTTCCTATTTATAAATCGTAGTTAGGATCTCTGCCGACTTTCGAGTCCAAAACACTGCCGACTTTCGAGTCCAATTCTCTCTGCTGACTTGCGAGTCCAAAATACCGCCGACTTTCGAGTCCAATTCTCTCTGCTGACTTGCGAGTCCGAAACACTGCCGACTTTCGAGTCCAATCCTCTCTGCTGACTTGCGAGTCCAAAATACTGCAGACTTTCGAGTCCGAGTCTCTCGGCTGACTTGCGAGTCCAAAATACTGCCGACTTCAGAGTCCGACTCTCTCGGCTGACTTTCGAGTCCGAATTTTCAGACTTTCGAGTCCGAACTTCTCCGAGCTGACTTTCGAGTCCAACAAACGTCTTCGAGCTGACTTTCGAGTCCTAATCTGCAGACTTTCGAGTCCGAACTTCTCCGAGCTGACTTTCGAGTCCAACAAACGTCTTCGAGCTGACTTTCGAGTCCTAATCTGCAGACTTTCGAGTCCGAACTTCTCTGAGCTGACTTTCGAGTCCAACAAACGGCGCTGAGCTGATTGTTGAGTCCGACAACTACTGGGTTCGGTTGACTTTCGAGTCCGAACGCATTCTCTCATGGTTGACTTTCGAGTCCGAACGCATTCGCTATTGGGTGGCTTTAAAGGCCCATACCCTGGCGGGACTATCGGCATCCCCCTATCGGACAGCCGCACTCGGGACGAGGAGGACGAATCGGAACTACGGCGTACCCCAGAATCGAGATCCGGCATGAAATTATTGAAAATTGTACCTTTTAAGTAAATAAACATTAAGATACATTTACGGCATAATCCTCTAGCGTTCTACTCTGGGACGGGGTCGGAATCTCTTACAGCAACCACGCCTGAACCAAATAAATATATCTGCACAGACCCTGGACGTCCCGCTGACTACCCGTGGACGACAGGACGTTACAAATTTACAATTGAGTATGCAAATGTATTAGCCATGTAAAAACTACTATAAATACAAATTCTGAAGTGGATATATGCATTATTATCTGAGTTGTGAACTTTTTGTTTACAAATTTACAATTGAGTATGCAAATGTATAAGCCGTGTAAAAACTAATATAAGTACAAATTCTGCCGTTAATACATGCATTATTAGCTGAGTTGTGAATACAAATTCTAAAGTGGATTCAGGCATTATTAGCTGAGTTGTGAACTTTTTGTTTTTAAATTTACAATTGAGTATGCAAATGTATTAGCCGTGTAAAAACTAATATAAATACTAATTCTGAAGTGGATACAAGCATTATTAGCTGAGTTGTGAACTTTTTGTTTACAAATTTACAATTGAGTATGCAAACGTATTAACCTTGTAAAAACTAATATAAATACAAATTCTGAAGTGGATACAGGCATTATTAGCTGAGTTGTGAACTTTTTGTTTTCAAATTTACTATTGAGTATGCAAATGTATTAGCCATGTAAAAACTAATATAATTACAAATTCTGAAGTGGATATATGCACTATTATCTGAGTTGTGAACTTTTTGTTTACAATTTTACAATTGAGTAAAATACAGTATTAGCCGTGTAAAAACTAATATAATTACGAATTCTGAAGTGGATATATGCATTATTAGCTGAGATGGGAACTTTTTGTTTACAAATTTACAATTGAGTATGCAAATGTATTAGCCGTGTTAAAACTAATATAAGTACAAATTCTGACGTGGATACATGCATTATTAGCTGAGTTGTGAACTTTTTGTCTACAAATTTACAATTGAGTATGCAAATGTATTAGCCTTGTAAAAACTAATATATACACAAAATACAGGCATTATTAGCTGCGCTGTGAACTTTTTGTTTACAAATTTACAATTGAGTATGCAAATGTATTAACCTTGTAAAAACTAATATAATTACAAATGCTGAAGTGGATATATGCACTATTATCTGAGTTGTGAACTTTTTGTTTACAATTTTACAATTGAGCATGCAAATGTATTAGCCGTGTAAAAACTAATATAAATACTAATTCTGAAGTGGATTCAGGCATTATTAGCTGAGTTGTGAAATTTTTGTTTACAAATTTATACCTGAGTATGCAAATGTATTAGCCATGTAAAAACTAATATAATTACAAATTCTGAAGTGGATATATGCACTATTATCTGAGTTGTGAACTTTTTGTTTACAATTTTACAATTGAGCATGCAAATGTATTAGCCATGTAAAAACAAATATAAATACAAATTCTGAAGTGGATATATGCATTATTATCTGAGTTGTGAACTTTTTGTTTACAAATTTACAATTGAGTATGCAAATGTATAAGCCGTGTAAAAACTAATATAAGTACAAATTCTGCCGTTAATACATGCATTATTAGCTGAGTTGTGAATACAAATTCTAAAGTGGATTCAGGCATTATTAGCTGAGTTGTGAACTTTTTGTTTTTAAATTTACAATTGAGTATGCAAATGTATTAGCCGTGTAAAAACTAATATAATTACAAATTCTGAAGTGGATATATGCACTATTATCTGAGTTGTGAACTTTTTGCTTACAAATTTACAATTGAGTATGCAAATGTATTAGCCCTGTAAAAACTTATATAAATACAAATTCTGAAGTGGATACAGGCATTATTAGCTGAGCTGTGAAATTTTTGTTTACAAATTTACAATTGAGTATGCAAATGTATTAGCCTTGTAAAAACTAATATAAATACAAATTCTGAAGTGGATTCAGGCATTTTTAGCTGAGTTGTGAAATTTTTGTTTACAAATTTATACCTGAGTATGCAAATGTATTAGCCATGTAAAAACTAATATAATTACAAATTCTGAAGTGGATATATGCACTATTATCTGAGTTGTGAACTTTTTGTTTACAATTTTACAATTGAGCATGCAAATGTATTAGCCATGTAAAAACTAATATAAATACAAATTCTGAAGTGGATATATGCATTATTATCTGAGTTGTGAACTTTTTGTTTACAAATTTACAATTGAGTATGCAAATGTATACGCCGTGTAAAAACTAATATAAGTACAAATTCTGAAGTGGATTCAGGCATTATTAGCTGAGTTGTGAACTTTTTGTTTACAAATTTACAATTGAGTATGCAAATGTATAAGCCGTGTAAAAACTAATATAAGTACAAATTCTGCCGTGGATACATGCATTCTTAGCTGAGTTGTTAACTTTTTGCTTACAAATTTACAATTGAGTATGCAAATGTATTAGCCTTGTAAAAACTAATATAAATACGAATTCTGAAGTGGATTCAGGCATTATTAGCTGAGTTGTGAACTTTTTGTTTACAAATTTACAATTGAGTATGCAAATGTATTAGCCATGTAAAAACTAATATAATTACAAATTCTGAAGTGGATACATGCATTATTAGCTGAGTTGTGAACTTTTTGTTTACAAATTTACAATTAAGTATGCAAATGTATTAGCCATGTAAAAACGAATATAATTACAAATTCTGAAGTGGATATATGCACTATTATCTGAGTTGTGAACTTTTTGTTTACAAATTTACAATTGAGTATGCAAATGTATTAGCCTTGTAAAAACTAATATAAATACAAATTCTGAAGTGGATTCAGGCATTATTAGCTGAGTTGTGAAATTTTTGTTTACAAATTTATACCTGAGTATGCAAATGTATTAGCCATGTAAAAACTAATATAATTACAAATTCTGAAGTGGATATATGCACTATTATCTGAGTTGTGAACTTTTTGTTTACAATTTTACAATTGAGCATGCAAATGTATTAGCCATGTAAAAACTAATATAATTACAAATTGTGAAGTGGATACATGAATTATTAGCTGAGTTGTGAACTTTTTGTTTACAATTTTACAATTGAGTATGCAAATGTATTAGCCATGTAAAAACTAATAAAATTACAAACTCTGAAGTGGATATATGCACTATTATCTGAGTTGTGAACTTTTTGTTTACAAATTTACAATTGAGTATGCAAATGTATAAGCCGTGTAAAAACTAATATAAGTACAAATTCTGCCGTGGATACATGCATTCTTAGCTGAGTTGTTAACTTTTTGCTTACAAATTTACAATTGAGTATGCAAATGTATTAGCCTTGTAAAAACTAATATAAATACAAATTCTGAAGTGGATTCAGGCATTATTAGCTGAGTTGTGAACTTTTTGTTTACAAATTTACAATTGAGTATGCAAATGTATTAGCCATGTAAAAACTAATATAATTACAAATTCTGAAGTGGATACATGCATTATTAGCTGAGTTGTGAACTTTTTGTTTACAAATTTACTATTGAGTATGCAAATGTATTAGCCATGTAAAAACTAATATAATTACAAATTCTGAAGTGGATATATGCACTATTATCTGAGTTGTGAACTTTTTGTTTACAATTTTACAATTGAGTAAAATACAGTATTAGCCGTGTAAAAACTAATATAATTACGAATTCTGAAGTGGATATATGCATTATTAGCTGAGATGTGAACTTTTTGTTTACAAATTTACAATTGAGTATGCAAATGTATTAGCCGTGTTAAAACTAATATAAGTACAAATTCTGCCGTGGATACATGCATTATTAGCTGAGTTGTGAACTTTTTGTCTACAAATTTACAATTGAGTATGCAAATGTATTAGCCTTGTAAAAACTAATATATATACAAAATACAGGCATTATTAGCTGCGCTGTGAACTTTTTGTTTACAAATTTACAATTGAGTATGCAAATGTATTAACCTTGTAAAAACTAATATAATTACAAATGCTGAAGTGGATATATGCACTATTATCTGAGTTGTGAACTTTTTGTTTACAATTTTACAATTGAGCATGCAAATGTATTAGCCGTGTAAAAACTAATATAAATACAAATTCTGAAGTGGATACATGAATTATTAGCTGAGTTGTGAACTTTTTGTTTACAAATTTACAATTGAGTATGCAAATGTATTAGCCATGTAAAAACTAATATAATTACAAATTCTGAAGTGGATATATGCACTATTATCTGAGTTGTGAACTTTTTGTTTACAAATTTACAATTGAGTATGCAAATGTATAAGCCGTGTAAAAACTAATATAAGTACAAATTCTGCCGTGGATACATGCATTCTTAGCTGAGTTGTTAACTTTTTGCTTACAAATTTACAATTGAGTATGCAAATGTATTAGCCGTGTAAAAACTAATATAAATACAAATTCTGAAGTGGATTCAGGCATTATTAGCTGAGTTGTGAACTTTTTGTTTACAAATTTACAATTGAGTATGCAAATGTATTAGCCATGTAAAAACTAATATAATTACAAATTCTGAAGTGGATACATGCATTACTAGCTGAGTTGTGAACTTTTTGTTTACAAATTTACAATTGAGTATGCAAATGTATTAGCCATGTAAAAACTAATATAATTACAAATTCTGAAGTGTATATATGCACTATTATCTGAGTTGTGAACTATTTGTTTACAAATTTACAATTGAGCATGCAAATGTATTAGCCGTGTAAAAACTAATATAAATACAAATTCTGAAGTGGATACATGAATTATTAGCTGAGTTGTGAACTTTTTGTTTACAAATTTACAATTGAGTATGCAAATGAATTAGCCCTGTAAAAACTTATATGAATACAAATTCCGAAGTGGATACAGGCATTATTAGCTGAGCTGTGAACTTTTTGTTTACAAATTTACAATTGAGTATGCAAATGTATTAGCCTTGTAAAAACGAATATAAATACAAATTCTGAAGTGGATACATGCATTATTAGCTGAGCTGTGAACTTTTTGTTTACAAATTTACAATTGAGTATGCAAATGTATTAGCCATGTAAAAACTAATATAAATACAAATTCTAAAGTGGATATATGCACTATTATCTGAGTTGTGAACTTTTTATTTACAAATTTACAATTGAGTATGCAAATGTATAAGCCGTGTAAAAACTAATATAAGTACAAATTCTGAAGTGGATTCAGGCATTATTAGCTGAGTTGTGAACTTTTTGTTTACAAATTTACAATTGAGTATGCAAATGTATAAGCCGTGTAAAAACTAATATAAGTACAAATTCTGCCGTGGATACATGCATTCTTAGCTGAGTTGTTAACTTTTTGCTTACAAATTTACAATTGAGTATGCAAATGTATTAGCCTTGTAAAAACTAATATAAATACGAATTCTGAAGTGGATTCAGGCATTATTAGCTGAGTTGTGAACTTTTTGTTTACAAATTTACAATTGAGTATGCAAATGTATTAGCCATGTAAAAACTAATATAATTACAAATTCTGAAGTGGATACATGCATTATTAGCTGAGTTGTGAACTTTTTGTTTACAAATTTACAATTGAGTATGCAAATGTATTAGCCATGTAAAAACTAATATAATTACAAATTCTGAAGTGGATATATGCACTATTATCTGAGTTGTGAACTTTTTGTTTACAAATTTACAATTGAGTATGCAAATGTATTAGCCTTGTAAAAACTAATATAAATACAAATTCTGAAGTGGATTCAGGCATTATTAGCTGAGTTGTGAAATTTTTGTTTACAAATTTACAATTGAGTATGCAAATGTATTAGCCATGTAAAAACTAATATAATTACAAATTCTGAAGTGGATATATGCACTATTATCTGAGTTGTGAACTTTTTGTTTACAAATTTACAATTGAGTATGCAAATGTATAAGCCATGTAAAAACTAATATAATTACAAATTCTGAAGTGGATATATGCACTATTATCTGAGTTGTGAACTTTTTGTTTACAATTTTACAATTGAGCATGCAAATGTATTAGCCATGTAAAAACTAATATAATTACAAATTGTGAAGTGGATACATGAAATATTAGCTGAGTTGTGAACTTTTTGTTTACAATTTTACAATTGAGTATGCAAATGTATTAGCCATGTAAAAACTAATAAAATTACAAACTCTGAAGTGGATATATGCACTATTATCTGAGTTGTGAACTTTTTGTTTACAAATTTACAATTGAGTATGCAAATGTATAAGCCGTGTAAAAACTAATATAAGTACAAATTCTGCCGTGGATACATGCATTCTTAGCTGAGTTGTTAACTTTTTGCTTACAAATTTACAATTGAGTATGCAAATGTATTAGCCTTGTAAAAACTAATATAAATACAAATTCTGAAGTGGATTCAGGCATTATTAGCTGAGTTGTGAACTTTTTGTTTACAAATTTACAATTGAGTATGCAAATGTATTAGCCATGTAAAAACTAATATAATTACAAATTCTGAAGTGGATACATGCATTATTAGCTGAGTTGTGAACTTTTTGTTTACAAATTTACTATTGAGTATGCAAATGTATTAGCCATGTAAAAACTAATATAATTACAAATTCTGAAGTGGATATATGCACTATTATCTGAGTTGTGAACTTTTTGTTTACAATTTTACAATTGAGTAAAATACAGTATTAGCCGTGTAAAAACTAATATAATTACGAATTCTGAAGTGGATATATGCATTATTAGCTGAGATGTGAACTTTTTGTTTACAAATTTACAATTGAGTATGCAAATGTATTAGCCGTGTTAAAACTAATATAAGTACAAATTCTGACGTGGATACATGCATTATTAGCTGAGTTGTGAACTTTTTGTCTACAAATTTACAATTGAGTATGCAAATGTATTAGCCTTGTAAAAACTAATATATATACAAAATACAGGCATTATTAGCTGCGCTGTGAACTTTTTGTTTACAAATTTACAATTGAGTATGCAAATGTATTAACCTTGTAAAAACTAATATAATTACAAATGCTGAAGTGGATATATGCACTATTATCTGAGTTGTGAACTTTTTGTTTACAATTTTACAATTGAGCATGCAAATGTATTAGCCGTGTAAAAACTAATATAAATACAAATTCTGAAGTGGATACATGAATTATTAGCTGAGTTGTGAACTTTTTGTTTACAAATTTACAATTGAGTATGCAAATGTATTAGCCATGTAAAAACTAATATAATTACAAATTCTGAAGTGGATATATGCACTATTATCTGAGTTGTGAACTTTTTGTTTACAAATTTACAATTGAGTATGCAAATGTATAAGCCGTGTAAAAACTAATATAAGTACAAATTCTGCCGTGGATACATGCATTCTTAGCTGAGTTGTTAACTTTTTGCTTACAAATTTACAATTGAGTATGCAAATGTATTAGCCGTGTAAAAACTAATATAAATACAAATTCTGAAGTGGATTCAGGCATTATTAGCTGAGTTGTGAACTTTTTGTTTACAAATTTACAATTGAGTATGCAAATGTATTAGCCATGTAAAAACTAATATAATTACAAATTCTGAAGTGGATACATGCATTACTAGCTGAGTTGTGAACTTTTTGTTTACAAATTTACAATTGAGTATGCAAATGTATTAGCCATGTAAAAACTAATATAATTACAAATTCTGAAGTGTATATATGCACTATTATCTGAGTTGTGAACTATTTGTTTACAAATTTACAATTGAGCATGCAAATGTATTAGCCGTGTAAAAACTAATATAAATACAAATTCTGAAGTGGATACATGAATTATTAGCTGAGTTGTGAACTTTTTGTTTACAAATTTACAATTGAGTATGCAAATGAATTAGCCCTGTAAAAACTTATATGAATACAAATTCCGAAGTGGATACAGGCATTATTAGCTGAGCTGTGAACTTTTTGTTTACAAATTTACAATTGAGTATGCAAATGTATTAGCCTTGTAAAAACGAATATAAATACAAATTCTGAAGTGGATACATGCATTATTAGCTGAGCTGTGAACTTTTTGTTTACAAATTTACAATTGAGTATGCAAATGTATTAGCCATGTAAAAACTAATATAAATACAAATTCTAAAGTGGATATATGCACTATTATCTGAGTTGTGAACTTTTTATTTACAAATTTACAATTGAGTATGCAAATGTATAAGCCGTGTAAAAACTAATATAAGTACAAATTCTGAAGTGGATTCAGGCATTATTAGCTGAGTTGTGAACTTTTTGTTTACAAATTTACAATTGAGTATGCAAATGTATAAGCCGTGTAAAAACTAATATAAGTACAAATTCTGCCGTGGATACATGCATTCTTAGCTGAGTTGTTAACTTTTTGCTTACAAATTTACAATTGAGTATGCAAATGTATTAGCCTTGTAAAAACTAATATAAATACGAATTCTGAAGTGGATTCAGGCATTATTAGCTGAGTTGTGAACTTTTTGTTTACAAATTTACAATTGAGTATGCAAATGTATTAGCCATGTAAAAACTAATATAATTACAAATTCTGAAGTGGATACATGCATTATTAGCTGAGTTGTGAACTTTTTGTTTACAAATTTACAATTGAGTATGCAAATGTATTAGCCATGTAAAAACTAATATAATTACAAATTCTGAAGTGGATATATGCACTATTATCTGAGTTGTGAACTTTTTGTTTACAAATTTACAATTGAGTATGCAAATGTATTAGCCTTGTAAAAACTAATATAAATACAAATTCTGAAGTGGATTCAGGCATTATTAGCTGAGTTGTGAAATTTTTGTTTACAAATTTACAATTGAGTATGCAAATGTATTAGCCATGTAAAAACTAATATAATTACAAATTCTGAAGTGGATATATGCACTATTATCTGAGTTGTGAACTTTTTGTTTACAAATTTACAATTGAGTATGCAAATGTATAAGCCATGTAAAAACTAATATAATTACAAATTCTGAAGTGGATATATGCACTATTATCTGAGTTGTGAACTTTTTGTTTACAATTTTACAATTGAGCATGCAAATGTATTAGCCATGTAAAAACTAATATAATTACAAATTGTGAAGTGGATACATGAAATATTAGCTGAGTTGTGAACTTTTTGTTTACAATTTTACAATTGAGTATGCAAATGTATTAGCCATGTAAAAACTAATAAAATTACAAACTCTGAAGTGGATATATGCACTATTATCTGAGTTGTGAACTTTTTGTTTACAAATTTACAATTGAGTATGCAAATGTATAAGCCGTGTAAAAACTAATATAAGTACAAATTCTGCCGTGGATACATGCATTCTTAGCTGAGTTGTTAACTTTTTGCTTACAAATTTACAATTGAGTATGCAAATGTATTAGCCTTGTAAAAACTAATATAAATACAAATTCTGAAGTGGATTCAGGCATTATTAGCTGAGTTGTGAACTTTTTGTTTACAAATTTACAATTGAGTATGCAAATGTATTAGCCATGTAAAAACTAATATAATTACAAATTCTGAAGTGGATACATGCATTATTAGCTGAGTTGTGAACTTTTTGTTTACAAATTTACTATTGAGTATGCAAATGTATTAGCCATGTAAAAACTAATATAATTACAAATTCTGAAGTGGATATATGCACTATTATCTGAGTTGTGAACTTTTTGTTTACAATTTTACAATTGAGTAAAATACAGTATTAGCCGTGTAAAAACTAATATAATTACGAATTCTGAAGTGGATATATGCATTATTAGCTGAGATGTGAACTTTTTGTTTACAAATTTACAATTGAGTATGCAAATGTATTAGCCGTGTTAAAACTAATATAAGTACAAATTCTGACGTGGATACATGCATTATTAGCTGAGTTGTGAACTTTTTGTCTACAAATTTACAATTGAGTATGCAAATGTATTAGCCTTGTAAAAACTAATATATATACAAAATACAGGCATTATTAGCTGCGCTGTGAACTTTTTGTTTACAAATTTACAATTGAGTATGCAAATGTATTAACCTTGTAAAAACTAATATAATTACAAATGCTGAAGTGGATATATGCACTATTATCTGAGTTGTGAACTTTTTGTTTACAATTTTACAATTGAGCATGCAAATGTATTAGCCGTGTAAAAACTAATATAAATACAAATTCTGAAGTGGATACATGAATTATTAGCTGAGTTGTGAACTTTTTGTTTACAAATTTACAATTGAGTATGCAAATGTATTAGCCATGTAAAAACTAATATAATTACAAATTCTGAAGTGGATATATGCACTATTATCTGAGTTGTGAACTTTTTGTTTACAAATTTACAATTGAGTATGCAAATGTATAAGCCGTGTAAAAACTAATATAAGTACAAATTCTGCCGTGGATACATGCATTCTTAGCTGAGTTGTTAACTTTTTGCTTACAAATTTACAATTGAGTATGCAAATGTATTAGCCGTGTAAAAACTAATATAAATACAAATTCTGAAGTGGATTCAGGCATTATTAGCTGAGTTGTGAACTTTTTGTTTACAAATTTACAATTGAGTATGCAAATGTATTAGCCATGTAAAAACTAATATAATTACAAATTCTGAAGTGGATTCAGGCATTATTACCTGAGTTGTGAACTTTTTGTTTTCAAATTTACAATTGAGTATGCAAATGTATTAGCCATGTAAAAACTAATATAAATACAAATTCTGAAGTGGATATATGCACTATTATCTGAGTTGTGAACTATTTGTTTACAATTTTACAATTGAGCATGCAAATGTATTAGCCGTGTAAAAACTAATATAAATACAAATTCTGAAGTGGATACATGAATTATTAGCTGAGTTGTGAACTTTTTGTTTACAAATTTACAATTGAGTATGCAAATGTATTAGCCATGTAAAAACTAATATAATTACAAATTCTGAAGTGGATATATGCACTATTATCTGAGTTGTGAACTTTTTGTTTACAATTTTACAATTGAGCATGCAAATGTATTAGCCTTGTAAAAACGAATATAAATACAAATTCTGAAGTGGATACATGCATTATTAGCTGAGATGTGAACTTTTTGTTTACAAATTTACAATTGAGTATGCAAATGTATTAGCCATGTAAAAACTAATATAATTACAAATGCTGAAGTGGATATATGCACTATTATCTGAGTTGTGAACTTTTTGTTTACAATTTTACAATTGAGCATGCAAATGTATTAGCCGTGTAAAAACTAATATAAATACAAATTCTGAAGTGGATACATGAATTATTAGCTGAGTTGTGAACTTTTTGTTTACAAATTTACAATTGAGTATGCAAATGTATTAGCCATGTAAAAACTAATATAATTACAAATTCTGAAGTGGATATATGCACTATTATCTGAGTTGTGAACTTTTTGTTTACAAATTTACAATTGAGTATGCAAATGTATAAGCCGTGTAAAAACTAATATAAGTACAAATTCTGCCGTGGATACATGCATTCTTAGCTGAGTTGTTAACTTTTTGCTTACAAATTTACAATTGAGTATGCAAATGTATTAGCCATGTAAAAACTAATATAAATACAAATTCTGAAGTGGATTCAGGCATTATTAGCTGAGTTGTGAACTTTTTGTTTACAAATTTACAATTGAGTATGCAAATGTATTAGCCATGTAAAAACTAATATAATTACAAATTCTGAAGTGGATTCAGGCATTATTACCTGAGTTGTGAACTTTTTGTTTTCAAATTTACAATTGAGTATGCAAATGTATTAGCCATGTAAAAACTAATATAATTACAAATTCTGAAGTGGATATATGCACTATTATCTGAGTTGTGAACTATTTGTTTACAAATTTACAATTGAGCATGCAAATGTATTAGCCGTGTAAAAACTAATATAAATACAAATTCTGAAGTGGATACATGAATTATTAGCTGAGTTGTGAACTTTTTGTTTACAAATTTACAATTGAGTATGCAAATGAATTAGCCCTGTAAAAACTTATATGAATACAAATTCCGAAGTGGATACAGGCATTATTAGCTGAGCTGTGAACTTTTTGTTTACAAATTTACAATTGAGTATGCAAATGTATTAGCCTTGTAAAAACGAATATAAATACAAATTCTGAAGTGGATACATGCATTATTAGCTGAGCTGTGGACTTTTTGTTTACAAATTTACAATTGAGTATGCAAATGTAT
>NW_027222725.1:0-9387 GCF_030179895.1 Drosophila kikkawai
TTGTAAACAAAAAGTTCACAGCTCAGCTAATAATGCATGTATCCACTTTAGAATTTATATTTAAATTAGTTCTTTCAATGCTAATACATTTGCATACTTAATTGTAAATTTGTAGACAAAAAGTTCACAGCTCAGCTAATAATGCATGTATCCACTTCAGAATTTGTGTTTATATTAGTTTTTACACGGCTAATACATTTGCATACTCAATTGTAAATTTGTAAACAAAAAGTTCACATCTCAGCTAATAATGCCTGAATCCACGGCAGAATTTGTACTTATATTATAATGCATATATCCACTTTAGAATTTGTATTTATATTAGTTTTTACACGGCTAATACATTTGCATACTCAATTGTAAAAATTGTAAACAAAAAGTTCACATCTCAGCTAATAATGAAATTTGTAAACAAAAAGTTCACAACTCAGCTAATAATGCATGTATCCACGGCATAAATTGTACTTATATTATTTTTTACATGGCTAATTGATTTGCATACTCAATTGTAAATTTGTAAACAAAAAGTTCACAACTCAGCTAATAATGCCTGTATCCACTTCAGAATTAGTATTTAAATTAGTTTTTACAAGGTTAATACATTTGCATACTCAATTGTAAATTTGTAAACAAAAAGTTCACAACTCAGCTAATAATGCATGTATCCATGATAGAATTTGTACTTATATTAGTCTTTACAAGGCTAATACATTTGCATAATCAATTGTAAATTTATAAACAAAAAGTTCACAACTCAGCTAATAATGCCTGTATCCACTTCAGAATTTGTATTTATATTAGTTTTTACAAGGCTAATACATTTTCATAATCAATAGTAAATTTATGAACAAAACGTTCACAACTCAGCTAATAATGCCTGTATCCACTTCAGAATTAGTATTTATATTAGTTTTTATAGTTTTTACAAAGTTAATACATTTGCATACTCAATTGTAAATTTGTAAACAAAAAGTTCACAACTCAGCTAATAATGCCTGTATCCACTTCAGAATTTGTATTTATATTAGTTTTTACAAGGCTAATACATTTGCATACTCAATTGTAAATTTGTAAACAAAAAGTTCACAACTCAGCTAATAATGCATGTATCCATGGTAGAATTTGTACTTATATTAGTCTTTACAAGGCTAATACATTTGCATAATCAATTGTAAATTTATAAACAAAAAGTTCACAACTCAGCTAATAATGCCTGTATCCACTTCAGAATTAGTATTTAAATTAGTTTTTACAAGGTTAATACATTTGCATACTCAATTGTAAATTTGTAAACAAAAAGTTCACATCTCAGCTAATAAGGCATGTATCCACTTTAGAATTTGTATTTATATTAGTTTTTACACGGCTAATACATTTGCATACTCAATTGTACATTTGTAAACAAAAAGTTCACATCTCAGCTAATAATGCCTGAATCCACGGCAGAATTTGTACTTATATTATAATGCATATATCCACTTTAGAATTTGTATTTATATTAGTTTTTACACGGCTAATACATTTGCATACTCAATTGTAAAAATTGTAAACAAAAAGTTCACATCCCAGCTAATAATGAAATTTGTAAACAAAAAGTTAACATGTATCCACGGCATAAATTGTACTTATATTATTTTTTACATGGCTAATACAATTGCATACTCAAATGTAAATTTGTAAACAAAAAGTTCACAGCTCAGCTAATAATGCATGTATCCACTTTAGAATTTATATTTAAATTAGTTCTTACAATGCTAATACATTTGCATACTCAATTGTAAATTTGTAAACAAAAAGTTCACATCTCAGCTAATCATGCATGTATCCACTTTAGAATTTGTATTTATATTAGTTTTTACAAGGCTAATACATTTGCATATCAATTGTAAATTTGTAAACAAAAAGTTCACAACTCAGATAATAATGCCTGTATCCACTTCAGATTTAGTATTTATATTAGTTTTTACACGGCTAATACATTTGCATACTCAATTGTAAATTTGTAAACAAAAAGTTCACAGCGCAGCTAATAATGCCTGTATCCTCTTCAGAATTTGTACTTATATTAGTTTTTACACGGCTTATACATTTGCATACTCAATTGTAAATTTGTAAACAAAAAGTTCACAACTCAGCTAATAATGCCTGTATCCACTTCAGAATTTGTATTTATAAATTAAATAAATAAATCAGGTATAAATTTGTAAACAAAAATTTCACAACTCAGCTAATAATGCCTGTATCCACTTCAGATTTAGTATTTATATTAGTTTTTACACGGCTAATGCATTTGCATACTCAATTGTAAATTTGTAAACAAAAAGTTCACAGCGCAGCTAATAATGCCTGAATCCACTTCAGAATTAGTATTATATTAGTTTTTACACGGCTAATACATTTGCATACTCAATTGTAAATTTGTAAACAAAAAGTTCACATCTCAGCTAATAATGCCTGAATCCACGGCAGAATGTGTACTTATATTATAATGCATATGTCCACTTTAGAATTTGTATTTATATTAGTTATTACACGGCTAATACATTTGCATACTCAATTGTAAAAATTGTAAACAAAAAGTTCACATCTCAGCTAATAATGAAATTTGTAAACAAAAAGTTCACAACTCAGCTAATAATGCATGTATCCACGGCATAAATTGTACTTATATTATTTTTTACATGGCTAATACATTTGCATACTCAAATGTAAATTTGTAAACAAAAAGTTCACAGCTCAGCTAATAATGCATGTATCCACTTCAGAATTTGTATTTATATTAGTTTTTACAAGGCTAATACATTTGCATACTCAATTGTAAATTTGTAAACAAAAAGTTCACAACTCAGCTAATAATGCCTG
The DNA here is from genome assembly GCF_030179895.1 of Drosophila kikkawai. Lineage (NCBI taxonomy): Eukaryota > Metazoa > Arthropoda > Insecta > Diptera > Drosophilidae > Drosophila > Drosophila kikkawai. The sequence goes on from NW_027222725.1 coordinate 2,863, forward strand.
TATCCACTTCAGAATTTGTATTTATATTAGTTTTTACAAGGCTAATACATTTTCATAATCAATAGTAAATTTATAAACAAAAAGTTCACAACTCAGCTAATAATGCCTGTATCCACTTCAGAATTAGTATTTATATTAGTTTTTATAGTTTTTACAAAGTTAATACATTTGCATACTCAATTGTAAATTTGTAAACAAAAAGTTCACAACTCAGCTAATAATGCCTGTATCCACTTCAGAATTTGTATTTATATTAGTTTTTACAAGGCTAATACATTTGCATACTCAATTGTAAATTTGTAAACAAAAAGTTCACAACTCAGCTAATAATGCATGTATCCATGGTAGAATTTGTACTTATATTAGTCTTTACAAGGCTAATACATTTGGATAATCAATTGTAAATTTATAAACAAAAAGTTCACAACTCAGCTAATAATGCCTGTATCCACTTCAGAATTAGTATTTAAATTAGTTTTTACAAGGTTAATACATTTGCATACTCAATTGTAAATTTGTAAACAAAAAGTTCACATCTCAGCTAATAATGCCTGAATCCACGGCAGAATTTGTACTTATATTATAATGCATATATCCACTTTAGAATTTGTATTTATATTAGTTATTACACGGCTAATACATTTGCATACTCAATTGTAAAAATTGTAAACAAAAAGTTCACATCTCAGCTAATAATGAAATTTGTAAACAAAAAGTTCACAACTCAGCTAATAATGCATGTATCCACGGCATAAATTGTACTTATATTATTTTTTACATGGCTAATACATTTGCATACTCAAATGTAAATTTGTAAACAAAAAGTTCACAGCTCAGCTAATAATGCATGTATCCACTTCAGAATTTGTATTTATATTAGTTTTTACAAGGCTAATACATTTGCATACTCAATTGTAAATTTGTAAACAAAAAGTTCACAACTCAGCTAATAATGCATGTATCCATGGTAGAATTTGTACTTATATTAGTTTTTACATGGCTAATACATTTGCATACTCAATTGTAAATTTGTAAGCAAAAAGTTCACAGCTCAGCTAATAATGCATGTATCCACTTTAGAATTTATATTTAAATTAGTTCTTTCAATGCTAATACATTTGCATACTTAATTTTAAATTTGTAGACAAAAAGTTCACAGCTCAGCTAATAATGCATGTATCCACTTCAGAATTTGTGTTTATATTAGTTTTTACACGGCTAATACATTTGCATACTCAATTGTAAATTTGTAAACAAAAAGTTCACATCTCAGCTAATAATGCCTGAATCCACGGCAGAATTTGTACTTATATTATAATGCATATATCCACTTTAGAATTTGTATTTATATTAGTTTTTACACGGCTAATACATTTGCATACTCAATTGTAAAAATTGTAAACAAAAAGTTCACATCTCAGCTAATAATGAAATTTGTAAACAAAAAGTTCACAACTCAGCTAATAATGCATGTATCCACGGCATAAATTGTACTTATATTATTTTTTACATGGCTAATTGATTTGCATACTCAATTGTAAATTTGTAAACAAAAAGTTCACAACTCAGCTAATAATGCCTGTATCCACTTCAGAATTAGTATTTAAATTAGTTTTTACAAGGTTAATACATATGCATACTCAATTGTAAATTTGTAAACAAAAAGTTCACAACTCAGCTAATAATGCATGTATCCATGGTAGAATTTGTACTTATATTAGTCTTTACAAGGCTAATACATTTGCATAATCAATTGTAAATTTATAAACAAAAAGTTCACAACTCAGCTAATAATTCCTGTATCCACTTCAGAATTTGTATTTATATTAGTTTTTACAAGGCTAATACATTTTCATAATCAATAGTAAATTTATAAACAAAAAGTTCACAACTCAGCTAATAATGCCTGTATCCACTTCAGAATTAGTATTTATATTAGTTTTTATAGTTTTTACAAAGTTAATACATTTGCATACTCAATTGTAAATTTGTAAACAAAAAGTTCACAACTCAGCTAATAATGCCTGTATCCACTTCAGAATTTGTATTTATATTAGTTTTTACAAGGCTAATACATTTGCATACTCAATTGTAAATTTGTAAACAAAAAGTTCACAACTCAGCTAATAATGCATGTATCCATGGTAGAATTTGTACTTATATTAGTCTTTACAAGGCTAATACATTTGCATAATCAATTGTAAATTTATAAACAAAAAGTTCACAACTCAGCTAATAATGCCTGTATCCACTTCAGAATTAGTATTTAAATTAGTTTTTACAAGGTTAATACATTTGCATACTCAATTGTAAATTTGTAAACAAAAAGTTCACATCTCAGCTAATAAGGCATGTATCCACTTTAGAATTTGTATTTATATTAGTTTTTACACGGCTAATACATTTGCATACTCAATTGTACATTTGTAAACAAAAAGTTCACATCTCAGCTAATAATGCCTGAATCCACGGCAGAATTTGTACTTATATTATAATGCATATATCCACTTTAGAATTTGTATTTATATTAGTTTTTACACGGCTAATACATTTGCATACTCAATTGTAAAAATTGTAAACAAAAAGTTCACATCTCAGCTAATAATGAAAGTTGTAAACAAAAAGTTCACAACTCAGCTAATAATGCATGTATCCACGGCATAAATTGTACTTATATTATTTTTTACATGGCTAATTGATTTGCATACTCAAATGTAAATTTGTAAACAAAAAGTTCACAGCTCAGCTAATAATGCATGTATCCACTTTAGAATTTATATTTAAATTAGTTCTTACAATGCTAATACATTTGCATACTCAATTGTAAATTTGTAAACAAAAAGTTCACATCTCAGCTAATCATGCATGTATCCACTTTAGAATTTGTATTTATATTAGTTTTTACAAGGCTAATACATTTGCATATCAATTGTAAATTTGTAAACAAAAAGTTCACAACTCAGATAATAATGCCTGTATCCACTTCAGATTTAGTATTTATATTAGTTTTTACACGGCTAATACATTTGCATACTCAATTGTAAATTTGTAAACAAAAAGTTCACAGCGCAGCTAACAATGCCTGTATCCACTTCAGAATTTGTACTTATATTAGTTTTTACACGGCTTATACATTTGCATACTCAATTGTAAATTTGTAAACAAAAAGTTCACAACTCAGCTAATAATGCCTGTATCCACTTCAGAATTTGTATTTATAAATTAAATAAATAAATCAGGTATAAATTTGTAAACAAAAATTTCACAACTCAGCTAATAATGCCTGTATCCACTTCAGATTTAGTATTTATATTAGTTTTTACACGGCTAATACATTTGCATACTCAATTGTAAATTTGTAAACAAAAAGTTCACAGCGCAGCTAATAATGCCTGAATCCACTTCAGAATTAGTATTATATTAGTTTTTACACGGCTAATACATTTGCATACTCAATTGTAAATTTGTAAACAAAAAGTTCACATCTCAGCTAATAATGCCTGAATCCACGGCAGAATTTGTACTTATATTATAATGCATATGTCCACTTTAGAATTTGTATTTATATTAGTTATTACACGGCTAATACATTTGCATACTCAATTGTAAAAATTGTAAACAAAAAGTTCACATCTCAGCTAATAATGAAATTTGTAAACAAAAAGTTCACAACTCAGCTAATAATGCATGTATCCACGGCATAAATTGTACTTATATTATTTTTTACATGGCTAATACATTTGCATACTCAAATGTAAATTTGTAAACAAAAAGTTCACAGCTCAGCTAATAATGCATGTATCCACTTTAGATTTTATATTTAAATTAGTTCTTACAATGCTAATACATTTGCATACTCAATTGTAAATTTGTAAACAAAAAGTTCACATCTCAGCTAATCATGCATGTATCCACTTTAGAATTTGTATTTATATTAGTTTTTACAAGGCTAATACATTTGCATATCAATTGTAGATTTGTAAACAAAAAGTTCACAACTCAGCTAATAATGCCTGTATCCACTTCAGATTTAGTATTTATATTAGTTTTTACACGGCTAATACATTTGCATACTCAATTGTAAATTTGTAAACAAAAAGTTCACAGCGCAGCTAATAATGCCTGTATCCACTTCAGAATTTGTACTTATATTAGTTTTTACACGGCTTATACATTTGCATACTCAATTGTAAATTTGCAAACAAAAAGTTCACATCTCAGCTAATAATGCATGTATCCACTTTAGAATTTGTATTTATATTAGTTTTTACACGGCTAATACATTTGCATACTCAATTGTAAATTTGTAGACAAAAAGTTCACAACTCAGCTAATAATTCATGTATCCACTTCAGAATTACTATTTATATTAGTTTTTACAAGGTTAATAAATTTGCATACTCAGGTATAAATTTGTAAACAAAAATTTCACACCTCAGCTAACAATGCCTGAATCCACTTCAGAATTTGTATTTATATTAGTTTTTACAAGGCTAATACATTTGCATACTCAATTGTAAATTTGTAAACAAAAAGTTCACAGCTCAGCTAATAATGCCTGTATCCACTTCAAAATTTGTATTTATATTAGTTTTTACACGGCTAATACATTTGCATGCTCAATTGTAAAATTGTAAACAAAAAGTTCACAACTCAGATAATAGTGCATATATCCACTTCAGAATTTGTAATTATTTTAGTTTTTACATGGCTAATACATTTGCATACTCAATTGTAAATTTGTAAACAAAAAGTTCACAACTCAGCTAATAATTCATGTATCCACTTCAGAATTTGTATTTATATTAGTTTTTACACGGCTAATACATTTGCATGCTCAATTGTAAAATTGTAAACAAAAAGTTCACAGCGCAGCTAATAATGCATATATCCACTTCAGAATTTGTAATTATATTAGTTTTTACATGGCTAATACATTTGCATACTCAATTGTAAATTTGTAAACAAAAAGTTCACAACTCAACTATTAATGCATGTATCCACTACAGAATTTTTATTTATATTAGTTTTTACAAGGTTAATACATTTGCATACTCAGGTATAAATTTGTAAACAAAAATTTCACAACTCAGCTAATAATGCCTGAATCCACTTCAGAATTAGTATTATATTAGTTTTTACACGGCTAATACATTTGCATACTCAATTGTAAATTTGTAAACAAAAAGTTCACAACTCAGCTAATAATGCCTGTATCCACATCAGAATTAGTATTTATATTAGTTTTTACACGGCTAATACATTTGCATACTAAATTGTAAATTTGTAAACAAAAAGTTCACAACTCAGCTAATAATGCCTGTATCCACTTCAGAATTTGTATTTATATTAGTTTTTACAAGGCTTATACATTTGCATACTCAATTGTAAATTTGTAAACAAAAAGTGCACAACTCAGCTAATAATGCAAGTATCCACTTCAGAATTTGTATTTATATTAGTTTTTACAAGGTTAATACATTTGCATACTCAATTGTAAATTTATAAACAAAAAGTTCACAACTCAGCTAATAATGCCTGTATCCACATCAGAATTTGTATTTATATTAGTTTTTACAAGGCTAATACATTTTCATAATCACTTGTAAATTTATAAACAAAAAGTTCACAACTCAGCTAATAATTCATGTATCCACTTCAGAATTAGTATTTATATTAGTTTTTACAAGGTTAATACATTTGCATACTCAATTGTAAATTTGTAAACAAAAAGTTCACAACTCAGCTAATAATGCCTGTATCCACTTCAGAATTTGTATTTATATTAGTTTTACAAGGCTAATACATTTGCATACTCAATTGTAAATTTGTAAACAAAAAGTTCACAACTCAGATAATAGTGCATATATCCACTTCAGAATTTGTAATTATTTTAGTTTTTACATGGCTAATACATTTTCATACTCAATTGTAAATTTGTAAACAAAAAGTTCACAACTCAGCTAATAATTCATGTATCCACTTCAGAATTTGTATTTATATTAGTTTTTACACGGCTAATACATTTGCATGCTCAATTGTAAAATTGTAAACAAATAGTTCACAACTCAGATAATAGTGCATATATCCACTTCAGAATTTGTAATTATATTAGTTTTTACATGGCTAATACATTTGCATACTCAATTGTAAATTTGTAAACAAAAAGTTCACAACTCAACTATTAATGCATGTATCCACTACAGAATTTTTATTTATATTAGTTTTTACAAGGTTAATACATTTGCATACTCAGGTATAAATTTGTAAACAAAAATTTCACAACTCAGCTAATAATGCCTGAATCCACTTCAGAATTAGTATTATATTAGTTTTTACACGGCTAATACATTTGCATACTCAATTGTAAATTTGTAAACAAAAAGTTCACAACTCAGCTAATAATGCCTGTATCCACATCAGAATTAGTATTTATATTAGTTTTTACACGGCTAATTCATTTGCATACTAAATTGTAAATTTGTAAACAAAAAGTTCACAACTCAGCTAATAATGCCTGTATCC
>NW_027222726.1:0-38000 GCF_030179895.1 Drosophila kikkawai
ATATATCCAATTCAGAATTTGTATTTATAATAGTTTTTACACGGCTAATACATTTGCATACTCAATTGTAAATTTGAAAACAAAAAGTTCACAGCTCAGCTAATAATGCCTGTATCCACTTCAGAATTTGTATTTATAATAGTTTTTACACGGCTAATACATTTGCATACTCAATTGTAAATTTGTAAACAAAAAGTTCACATCTCAGCTAATAATGAAATTTGTAAACAAAAAGTTCACAACTCAGCTAATAATGCATGTATCCACGGCATAAATTGTACTTATATTATTTGTTACATGGCTAATACATTTGCATACTTAATTGTAAATCTGTAGACAAAAAGTTCACAGCTCAGCTAATAATACATGTATCCACTTCAGAATTTGTATTTATATTCGTTTTTACACGGCTAATACATTTGCATACTCAATTGTAAATTTGTAATCAAAAAGTTCACAACTCCGCTAATAATGCATGTATCCACGGCAGAATTTGTATTTATATTAGTTTTTACAAGGCTAATACATTTGCATACTCAATTATAAATTTGTAAACAAAAAGTTCACAACTCAGCTAATAATGCCTGTATCCACTTCAGAAATTGTATTTATATTAGTTTTTACATGGCTAATACATTTGCATACTCAATTGTAAATTTGTAAACAAAAAGTTCACATCTCAGCTAATAATGAAATTTGTAAACAAAAAGTTCACAACTCAGCTAATAATGCATGTATCCACGGCAGAATTTGTACTTATATTAGTTTTTACAAGGCTAATACATTTGCATACTCAATTGTAAATTTGTATACAAAAAGTTCACAACTCAGCTAATAATGCCTGTATCCACTTCAGAATTTGTATTTATATTAGTTTTTACAAGGCTAATACATTTGCATACTCAATTGTAAATTTGTAAACAAAAAGTTCACAACTCAGCTAATAATGCCTGTATCCACTTCAGAATTTGTATTTATATTAGTTTTTACATGGCTAATACATTTGCATACTCAATTGTAAATTTGTAAACAAAAAGTTTACAACTCAGCTAATATTGCCTGTATCCACTTCAGAATTTGTATTTATATTAGTTTTTACATGGCTAATACATTTGCATACTCAATTGTAAATTTGTAAACAAAAAGTTTACAACTCCGCTAATAATGCATGTATCCATGGCAGAATTTGTACTTATATTAGTTTTTAGAAGGCTAATACATTTGCATACTCAATTGTAAATTTGAAAACAAAAAGTTCACAACTCAGCTAATTATGCATGAATCCACTTCAGATTTTGTATTTATATTAATTTTTACACGGCTAATACATTTGCATACTCAATTGTAAATTTATAAACAAAAAGTTCACATCTCAGCTAATAATGCATGTATCCACGGCAGAATTTATATTTAAATTAGTTCTTACAATGCTAATACATTTGCATACTCAATTGTAAATTTGTAAACAAAAAGTTCACAACTCAGATAATAATGCATATATCCACTTCAGAATTTGTATTTATAATAGTTTTTACACGGCTAATACATTTGCATACTCAATTGTAAATTTGAAAACAAAAAGTTCACAGCTCAGCTAATAATGTCTGTATCCACTTCAGAATTTGTATTTATAATAGTTTTTACACGGCTAATACATTTGCATACTCAATTGTAAATTTGTAAACAAAAAGTTCACATCTCAGCTAATAATGAAATTTGTAAACAAAAAGTTCACAACTCAGCTAATAATGCATGTATCCACGGCATAAATTGTACTTATATTATTTTTTACATGGATAATACATTTGCATACTCAATTGTAAATCTGTAGACAAAAAGTTCACAGCTCAGCTAATAATACATGTATCCACTTCAGAATTTGTATTTATATTCGTTTTTACACGGCTAATACATTTGCATACTCAATTGTAAATTTGTAATCAAAAAGTTCACAACTCCGCTAATAATGCATGTATCCACGGCAGAATTTGTATTTATATTAGTTTTTACAAGGCTAATACATTTGCATACTCAATTGTAAATTTGTAAACAAAAAGTTCACAACTCAGCTAATAATGCCTGTATCCACTTCAGAAATTGTATTTATATTAGTTTTTACATGGCTAATACATTTGCATACTCAATTGTAAATTTGTAAACAAAAAGTTCACATCTCAGCTAATAATGAAATTTGTAAACAAAAAGTTCACAACTCAGCTAATAATGCATGTATCCACGGCAGAATTTGTACTTATATTAGTTTTTACAAGGCTAATACATTTGCATACTCAATTGTAAATTTGTAAACAAAAAGTTCACATCTCAGCTAATAATGAAATTTGTAAACAAAAAGTTCACAACTCAGCTAATAATGCATGTATCCACGGCAGAATTTGTACTTATATTAGTTTTTACAAGGCTAATACATTTGCATACTCAATTGTAAATTTGTATACAAAAAGTTCACAACTCAGCTAAAAATTCCTGTATCCACTTCAGAATTTGTATTTATATTAGTTTTTACAAGGCTAATACATTTGCATACTCAAGTGTAAATTTGTAAACAAAAAGTTCACAACTCAGCTAATAATGCCTGTATCCACGGCAGAATTTGTATTTATATTAGTTTTTACAAGGCTAATACATTTGCATACTTAATTGTAAATTTGTAAACAAAAAGTTCACAACTCAGCTAATAATGCCTGTATCCACTTCAGAATTTGTATTTATATTAGTTTTTACATGGCTAATACATTTGCATACTCAATTGTAAATTTGTAAACAAAAAAATCACAACTACGCTAATAATGCATGTATCCATGGCAGAATTTGTACTTATATTGGTTTTTAGAAGGCTAATACATTTGCATACTCAATTGTAAATTTGAAAACAAAAAGTTCACAACTCAGCTAATAATGCATGAATCCACTTCAGATTTTGTATTTATATTAATTTTTACACGGCTAATACATTTTCATACTCAATTGTAAATTTTTAAACAAAAAGTTCACAACTCCACTAATAATGCATGTATCCAACCAGAATTTGTACTTATATTAGTTTTTAGAAGGCTAATACATTTGCATACTCAATTGTAAATTTGTAAACAAAAAGTTCACAACTCCGCTAATAATGCATGTATCCAACCAGAATTTGTACTTATATTAGTTTTTACACGGCTAATACATTTGCATACTCAATTGTAAATTTGAAAACAAAAAGTTCACAGCTCAGCTAATAATGTCTGTATCCACTTCAGAATTTGTATTTATAATAGTTTTTACACGGCTAATACATTTGCATACTCAATTGTAAATTTGTAAACAAAAAGTTCACATCTCAGCTAATAATGAAATTTGTAAACAAAAAGTTCACAACTCAGCTAATAATGCCTGTATCCACTTCAGAATTTGTACTTATATTATTTTTTACATGGCTAATACATTTGCATACTCAATTGTAAATCTGTAGACAAAAAGTTCACAGCTCAGCTAATAATACATGTATCCACTTCAGAATTTGTATTTATATACGTTTTTACACGGCTAATACATTTGCATACTCAATTGTAAATTTGTAAACAAAAAGTTCACAACCAAGCTAATAATGCATGTATCCACTTAAGAATGTGTATAGTTTTTACACGGCTAATACATTTGCATACTCAATTGTAAATTTGTAAACAAAAAGTTCACAACTCCGCTAATGATGCATGTATCCACGGCAGAATTTGTATTTATATTAGTTTTTACAAGGCTAATACATTTGCATACTCAATTGTAAATTTGTAAACAAAAAGTTCACAGCTCAGATAAAATTGCATATATCCACTTCAGAATTTGTATTTATATTCGTTTTTGCACGGCTAATACATTTGCATACTCAATTGTAAATTTGTAAACAAAAAGTCCACAGCTCAGCTAATAATGCCTGTATCGACTTCCGAATTTGTATTGTAGCAGGCCAGTTGATATTATTATGATCTGGTCACACGATTGTTGGGCTACGCTCTCTGAGAGAGCAGGTTACTCTCTCTCTCTCTCAGAGAGCGCTGCTTATGAATTTTGGGGGTTGAAAGGCACGCGGCCGGAGAGTGGCAGATCACTGTTTTTGGAGAAGTTAAAAAGAGAAGACGTAGTTGGTGAACAAAAAGATAAGAAACAAAAGTGTAAAATAATATAAGCAACATATAATACTATAATATAAGAATAAATAAAAGAGACTAATTAAAATAACATACGGCCACAATCTCAGAAGTGGGATCGAGAAAATTTTTTGTGCACGTCAACTAAAAAACCGAAATGGATTTGGACATTAATAAAGTGACGGTGGCTCAGCTGAAAAAATGGCTAGAATGTTTAAACTTGTCGACGAAGGGATCAAAAGCTGATCTGTACTCCCGGATATGTGCGATTCCACCCGAAAGCCGAGGCAGTGCTCCAATGATAAACCAGGTGGAAGAGGAGCAAGAAATTCTGGACGAAGAGGCGGAAGGGGCAGCGGTGGAGAAGCGAGTGAAGCAGAATCGGACGGAACTGGCTCGTGGCATGGCAACTATGGAGGAGCTGCATCGTGAAATCGAGAAGGCAAGGAAGGTTCTCGAGAATCTTCAGCAGCAGATCGACAGCGTCAGTTCGAGAACAAGCGACGCGCGACCAAGCGGCGCCAGAAACGACATGTCTGAACATAACGGCGACGTGTGCGAAAGAGATGGCGAGCGTAGCAACGGTGCGGCCGATGATGTCCGTAGGAGCGAAAGGGATGGCGAGCGAAGCGAAGCGAATGAGGCAGAGAGGAATGAAAGAGACGCCAGCGAGAATTCTGGAAATTTCGGACGAAACGACAACGGGCAAAACGGCAGCAGCGACGCTAACAGTGGAAGAGGTGGTCGAGACGATTTTTCGTCAGCCGGATTTGGCTTGGCAAAGGAAATCTTATTGGATTTTTCGGAAAACATGTCTGTTCGTGCCTGGGTCTCCCAATGGGAGAATGTTGCCAGATTGTATAAGCTAACGGACACCCAGAGTAGAGTTTTGCTGATTGGAAAACTGAAAGGCAGCGCGTTGCAGTGGCTACACGCAGATGCAACCCGGTTCGGAGAATCGACGAGTGAGCTGGTAGACCAGTTACTTCTTGCGTTTGGTGGCAACGAGTCGAAAGCAGAGTTGAGACGCAAATTCGAGGCGCGGCTATGGAAGCCAACTGAGAAGTTTGCAGTCTATTTCGAAGAAAAACGCAGGCTGGCACGAGAAGTCAACATGGAAGATGACGAGCTGCTGGACGGACTTATTGTTGGCATTCCGGCGATAAATCTACGCAATCAGGCCAAGCTTCAGTGTTTCGAGAACCCAGGAAGGATGCTTAAAGCATTTGCCAACATAATGTTGCCGGTAAGGGCTGCTGGAGAGAAGAAGATGCACAACGCGAAGGATGAGCTGGCGAACAAGGAGACGCGTTGCTTTAACTGCAACGGTAAAGGGCACTGGGCTCGAGACTGCATCAAATCAAAGAGGACTCCTGGGTCTTGCTATGGATGTGGGGCGATGGATCACATGATCAGCAAGTGCCCCCAAAACAAGAAGGATGCGGCAAATAATTACGTAAGATTGTTTAAAATTTTTGTTTATGAAAACTCTAACCAGCCAATTATTACAGAATGCTTGATCGATTCAGGAAGCCCAGTATCTTTGATAAAATTTTCTTATGTACCCAAAAATATTAGATTAGAGCCTCATGAAGAGCTATATTATGGATTAAATAAAAGCATACTAAGAAGTTATGGAAAAATGTTATGTTATGTAATGAAAAAGGAAATAAAGATTTATTTTAATTTAATTGCTGTGGCTAACGATTCAATGAGCTGTAATATTGTGCTGGGTAGGGACTTTATGGAGGCTTGTAATCTGAAAATTAATTTAGAAACCTTAAAAATGATCACTGTCGAGGGAATTGAAACCCAAATTGAGAATAAGACAAATATTAGTTTATTGAATGACACTAAGGAACCGAAGGAAGCGGATGAAATGTTAGAAGAAAGTTTAGAAAATGAAATGTTAGGAGAAATTTTAGAAAGTGAAATTTTGGGAAACGGTTTAGGAAATGAGACTTTAGAAGAAGAAAGGTTCGAAAGCAAAATTTTAGAAGAGACTTTAGGAAATAATAGGGACGATTTCACAAGAGAAATGATGAATATTAATATTTTAGAGGATGATGAAAAGGAAAATTGCTTTATTATTGGTGAAAAAATTAGCTACAAGGATCGGGAGAAGTTTATTAAGTTGTTAGAGACACATTATGTTCAAGTCAAGCGACCTGAGAATCCGAAAATAAAATGTGAAATGAATATAATGTTAGAAAACTCGAAACCATTTAGTTGCGCACCGAGGAGACTGTCATATAGTGAAAAAGAAGCACTGTTAAAAATGTTAGAAGAATACATTAGAGATGGAATTATTCAACCTAGTAAATCGGAGTATGCCTCTCCTATTGTATTAGTGAAGAAGAAGTCGGGGGAACTGAGACTTTGTATCGATTTTAAAAGATTGAACAAAATAATGTCAAAGGATAATTATCCGATACCATTGATTGATGACCTTTTGGATAATTTAGTAGGAAAATCGGTGTTTACGAAATTAGACCTTAAGAATGGCTATTTTCATGTATTTGTTAACAAAGAGTCAGTAAAATTTACGTCTTTTACCACCCCATTGGGACAATTTGAGTTTTTGCGGATGCCGATGGGCTTAAGAACAGCTCCGCAGGTATTTCAGAGATTCGTTAATGACATATTTTCGGACATGATAAGGCAAAAGAAGGTGATCATATATATGGACGATATTTTAGTGGCAAGCAAAAGTTTAGAAGAACATTTAGAAGTTTTAGTAGAAGTATTTAGAAGGCTAGTAGAAAATAAATTAGAGTTGAGAATGGACAAATGCAAATTTTTACAAGACAAGGTTAAATATTTAGGTTTTCTGATTTCGAATGATGGGATTAAGGCTGACAGTAAAGGGTTAGAAGCGATACAAAATTTTCCGGTTCCAGGCAAGGTGCAAGCAGTTCAAAGTTTTTTAGGTCTTTGCTCGTATATTCGGCGATTCATTAAGGATTTTTCGATATTAGCGAAACCATTGTATGATTTGTTGAGAAAAGATAGAGTTTTTAAGTTCGAAGCAGAAGAATTGGATTGTTTTTCGTTGTTAAAGGCGAAATTAATGGAAGCGCCAGTTTTAGCGATATACGACTACAGAGATGATGTTGAGCTTCACTGTGACGCAAGCGCTTTAGGATTTGGAGCTGTGCTTCTTCAGAAAAAAGAGGACAATAAATTGCATCCTATTTTCTATTTCTCAAAAAGATCGACTTCAACAGAAGCAAAGTATCATAGTTTCGAGTTAGAGACTTTAGCCATAATTTACGCGTTAAGAAGGTTTAGAATATATTTACTAGGCAAACGTTTTAAAATTGTAACAGACTGCAACTCTCTAACGTTAACGCTCAATAAGATTGAGTTGAACCCAAGAATAGCACGGTGTGCTCTAGAATTGCAAGAGTTCGACTATGAATTAAAGCATAGATCAGGCAAACAAATGCAGCATGTAGATGCATTAAGCAGATGCAACAACATAATGATAGTGGAGACAAATACATTCGAAACAAATTTAGTAATTTGTCAATCAAAAGATGCAAAGGTTCAAGAAATTAGGAAAATGTTAGAAAGCAGCGAGCATAAGATATACGAAATGAGAAACGGTGTAATTTATAGGAAAAGTAATGACAACCGATTATTATTTTATGTACCGAATCGAATGGAGGAACACGTGCTATACAAATACCATGACGAAATGGGTCATATTGGGAGGGATAAAATGTTAGATGTTATTGGAAAAAGCTACTGGTTTCCAAACATGAAGGACAAAGTAGTAGAGCATATTCAGAATTGTTGAAAGTGCATAGCTTATTCTCCGAAAGTGGGTAAAGGAGACGGACACTTACATAGCATACCCAAAGGCAATAAGCCTTTTGAGATCATTCATATAGACCATTATGGACCGGTAGATAGCAACAGATTGAAAAAACATATATTTGTGGTGGTAGATGCTTTCACAAAGTTCGTTAGGTTGTACACAACAAAAACGACGAATACAAAAGAGGTGATAAATGCATTAAAAGACTATTTTCGAGCGTACAGTAGACCGAAATGTATAATATCGGATCGAGGCAGTTGTTTTACATCGTCTGAGTTTACAGAGTTTATGGAAGATAGTAACGTTAAGCACATAAAAATTGCGACGGGCTCGCCTCAGGCAAATGGTCAAGTTGAACGAATAAATAGGAGTTTAGGACCCATGATAGCAAAACTGATAGAACCGGAAAAGGGTTTACATTGGGATAGAGTTATGGAAAAGGTTGAGTATTCGATGAATAATACGATGCATAATAGCATTAAGCTATGTCCTAGTGAAACATTATTTGGGATAACACAGAGAGGAGAAACATGTGACGAGCTAAAGGAAAGATTGGAAGATGAAGAAGAGAAAGGAAAGATTAGGAAAAACTTAGAAGATGAAGATGAGATTATTGAGGAAAACAGGAGAAATTTAGAAAAACTTAGAAGAAAATTAGAAGGGAAAGAAGAGATTAGAAATGAGTTAGAATTAGAAGAAAAAAGTATTGAGGAAAATAGAATAAATTTAGAACAAATTAGACAGAAAGCTGAAGGAAACACAAAGACAGGCTCAAATGAAAAATGAAGAATACTACAATGCGAGAAAGAAGAAGGCAACAGAATATAAAGAAGGAGATTACGTTATGGTTAAGAATTTCGACAGTACTGTGGGTGCTGCAAGAAAGCTCATTCCGAAGACTAAGGGTCCCTATGTCATTGTAAAAGTTTTAAAAAATGATAGATATGTTCTTAAAGATATAGACGGGTTTCAGTTGTCTCGCAATCCATACCAAGGCGTGTGGAGTGCAAATAACATTAGACATTGGATAAAATCATAATATATTGATAAAATATGTAATTGTAATATTGTAAAGTAAAGAGAAGCAAATTGTAATACTGAAACGAATTGTAAATATGTTAAAGTTGTACTTAAGTTATAGCATTAAGTCAGAGATAGAGGGCTATCTCAAAGTCAGGACGGCCGAGTTGTAGCAGGCCAGTTGATATTATTATGATCTGGTCACACGATTGTTAGGCTACGCTCTCTGAGAGAGCAGGTTACTCTCTCTCTCTCAGAGAGCGCTGCTTATGAATTTTGGGGGTTGAAAGGCACGCGGCCGGAGAGTGGCAGATCACTGTTTTTGGAGAAGTTAAAAAGAGAAGACGTAGTTGGTGAACAAAAAGATAAGAAACAAAAGTGTAAAATAATATAAGCAACATATAATACTATAATATAAGAATAAATAAAAGAGACTAATTAAAATAACATACGGCCACAGTATTTATATAAGTTTTTACACGGCTAATACATTTGCATACTCAATTGTAAATTTATAAACAAAAAGTTCACATCTCAGCTAATAATGCATGTATCCACTTCAGATTTTGTATTTATATTAATTTTTACACGGCTAATACATTTGCATACTCAATTGTAAATTTATAAACAAAAAGTTCACATCTCAGCTAATAATGCATGTATCCACGGCAGAATTTATATTTAAATTAGTTCTTACAATGCTAATACATTTGCATACTCAATTGTAAATTTGTAAACAAAAAGTTCACAACTCCGAAAATAATGCATGTATCCACGGCAGAATTTGTACTTATATTAGTTTTTAGAAGGCTAATACATTTGCATACTCAATTGTAAATTTGTAAACAAAAAGTTCACAACTCCGCTAATAATGCATGTATCCACGGCAGAATTTGTACTTATATTAGTTTTTAGAAGGCTAATTTATTTGCATACTCAATTGTAAATTTGTAAACAAAAAGTTCACAACTCCGCTAATAATACATGTATCCACGGCAGAATTTGTACTTATATTAGTTTTTAGAGGGCTAATTTATTTGCATACTCAATTGTAAATTTGTAAACAAAAAGTTCACAACTCAGCTAATAATGCATGTATCCACGGCAGAATTTATATTTAAATTAGTTCTTACAATGCTAATACATTTGCATACTCAATTGTAAATTTGTAAACAAAAAGTTCACAACTGCGAAAATAATGCATGTATCCACGGCAGAATTTGTACTTATATTAGTTTTTAGAAGGCTAAAACATTTGCATACTCAATTGTAAATTTGTAAACAAAAAGTTCACAACTCCGCTTATAATGCATGTATCCACGGCAGAATTTGTACTTATATTAGTTTTTAGAAGGCTAATACATTTGCATACTCAATTGTAAATTTGTAAACAAAAAGTTCACAACTCCGCTAATAATGCATGTATCAACGGCAGAATTTGTACTTATATTATTTTAGTTTTTACACGTCTAATACATTTGCATACTCAATTGTAAATTTGTAAACAAAAAGTTCACAACTCAGCTAATAATGCCTGTATCCACTTCAGAATTTGTATTTATATTAGTTTTTACATGGCTAATACATTTGCATACTCAATTGTAAATTTGTAAACAAAAAGTTCACAACTCCGCTAATAATGCATGTATCCACGGCAGAATTTGTACTTATATTAGTTTTTAGAAGGCTAATACATTTGCATACTCAATTGTAAATTTGTAAACAAAAAGTTCACAACTCAGATAATAATGCATATATCCACTTCAGAATTTGTATTTATAATAGTTTTTACACGGCTAATACATTTGCATACTCAATTGTAAATTTGAAAACAAAAAGTTCACAGCTCAGCTAATAATGTCTGTATCCACTTCAGAATTTGTATTTATAATAGTTTTTACACGGCTAATACATTTGCATACTCAATTGTAAATTTGTAAGCAAAAAGTTAACAACTCAGCTAATAATGCATGTATCCACGGCAGAATTTGTACTTATATTAGTTTTTACACGGCTTATACATTTGCATACTCAATTGTAAATTTGTAAACAAAAAGTTCACAACTCAGCTAATAATGCATGTAGCCACGGCATAAATTGTACTTATATTAGTTTTTACGTGGCTAATTCATTTGCATACTCAATTGTAAATTTAAAAACAAAAAGTTCACAACTCAGCTAATAATGCCTGAATCCACTTTAGAATTTGTATTCACAACTCCGCTAATAATACATGTATCCACGGCAGAATTTGTACTTATATTAGTTTTTAGAAGGCTAATACATTTGCATACTCAATTGTAAATTTGTAAACAAAAAGTTCACAACTCCGCTTATAATGCATGTATCCACGGCAGAATTTGTACTTATATTAGTTTTTAGAAGGCTAATACATTTGCATACTCAATTGTAAATTTGTAAACAAAAAGTTCACAACTCCGCTAATAATGCATGTATCAACGGCAGAATTTGTACTTATATTATTTTAGTTTTTACACGTCTAATACATTTGCATACTCAATTGTAAATTTGTAAACAAAAAGTTCACTACTCAGCTAATAATGCCTGTATCCACTTCAGAATTTGTATTTATAATAGTTTTTACACGGCTAATACATTTGCATACTCAATTGTAAATTTGAAAACAAAAAGTTCACAGCTCAACTAATAATGTCTGTATCCACTTCAGAATTTGTATTTATATTAGTTTTTACATGGCTAATACATTTGCATACTCAATTGTAAATTTGTAAACAAAAAGTTCACAACTCCGCTAATAATGCATGTATCCACGGCAGAATTTGTACTTATATTAGTTTTTAGAAGGCTAATACATTTGCATACTCAATTGTAAATTTGTAAACAAAAAGTTCACAACTCAGATAATAATGCATATATCCACTTCAGAATTTGTATTTATAATAGTTTTTACACGGCTAATACATTTGCATACTCAATTGTAAATTTGTAAACAAAAAGTTCACATCTCAGCTAATAATAAAATTTGTAAACAAAAAGTTCACAACTCAGCTAATAATGCATGTATCCACGGCATAAATTGTACCTATATTATTTTTTACATGGCTAATACATTTGCATACTCAATTGTAAATCTGTAGACAAAAAGTTCACAACTCAGCTAATAATGCATGTATCCACTTAAGAATGTGTATAGTTTTTACACGGCTAATACATTTGCATACTCAATTGTAAATTTGTAAACAAAAAGTTCACAACTCAGCTAATAATGCCTGTATCCACTTCAGAATTTGTATTTATATTAGTTTTTACATGGCTAATACATTTGCATACTCAATTGTAAATTTGTAAACAAAAAGTTCACATCTCAGCTAATAATGAAATTTGTAAACAAAAAGTTCACAACTCAGCTAATAATGCATGTATCCACGGCAGAATTTGTACTTATATTAGTTTTTACAAGTGGCACACACACTCCAATACTTTGTCGTTGTGTAGGGGAATGTGTGAGTCGCTGTTGATTTGTCAGGAATAAGGCGAATAGATAGCACGGCTTACGGTGAATAAAAACAATAACTTGTGATCTTAATTGTACTTTAATGATGAACAACTCGATTATGGAATATTTATGGATACAGATATATGTGCGTTATTTGATTAATACGTTTGCGAAAATGTCGTTCTCGCGGAGCTGGCGTTGCTTGTCGTTCTCGTTCTCCAACTCTTCGCCAACTAACTCCGAGATGCCAGACCGTTGCTGTCTAATGGTTCTCCATCGGAACCGGATCGTGACACTCGTGACAGCTCGGCCAATCCTGCATTCGGATCGTCCTCGATTCGATCCTCGTCATCGTCGGGAACATCCAACTCAGGGACGTTGGAGCACCACGGCTTGATTTTATCCGAGGAATAGACAGAACTGAATTTACGTCCTGTAATCTGAATACCTGGGATGTCTTCGATTACATAACGATCGTTTCCAAGGACCTTGACGACGATATATGGTCCTCGATAGCGTGGTTCGAGCTTTCGCGACTCGCCTGTAGCAGCTGGTTCATTTTCAACGACTACAAGGTTACCTGTGGAGTAGATAGAAGGGTTAGCGTGTTTGGTATCAAAGCGTTGTTTCCATTTAGCTCGCTCGCTTGCAATATTGACGAGCGCTTGGTTTCTGTTGTCGATGACAGATTCTTTCTCGTCTAATTCCAAATCGGTGTGTATAGCTGCAGTGAGATGGTTCTGGACTACATCAATAGGATTAAAGTTAAACACCAAATCAATCGGGCTGAATCCTGAGGTTTCGTTCTTTTGAGAGTTTACACTCCATTGAAGATTGTGTAAGGTAAGATCCCAATCCTTCGGGTGGTCGTTCACTGTGCGTACGTAGTTAAGAATGGTTTGATTGGCGCGCTCTACTTGTCCATTTGCACGAGGTGTCCGCACAGCATTTTTAATGTGTTGAATCTGGTTGTGCATACAGTATTCTTCAAATTGTTTCGAGGTAAAAGCAGTTCCACGATCGGATATTATTATTTTCGGCAGACCGAAGTAGCTGGAGACTTCATTTAGAATGTTCAGCACTGGAAGAGTTTTTGTATTTTTAACTGCCTTTACAATCAGATATTTACTGAAGGGATCGGATATGGCTAGTATATGGGTATTTCCGCGTTTGCTTCGAATAAACGGTCCCAAATGATCGATGTGTAGCCTGCGAAATGGTACTGGATCGGCGTCACTATAATGCATGCAACCTTCGGGCTTGCCTCCTTTAGATTTGTAGTAGCAGCATTGAATGCATGTTGAAATGTATTCTTTTACGTACTTCCGCATTCTTGGGAACCAAAACCTTTTTTGAATTCGTCCAATTGTTTTGTCCAGACCGAAATGCCCAAAATCATCATGACACATCTTAACAATGCACCATCTCACGGACTTTGGTACAACGAAGGCTATTCCTTTTTCGACCTTGCGATATAGACGGTGATTTTTGATGACGTAATCAGCTTGAAGTTGTTTTAGTTGATTTCCGGTACGATGCTCCTTCAATACAGCAAATATTTGGACAAGGGCCTCATCCTGAAGCTGCATAGTTAGCAACCAGTCATCGACGTCCGTAATTATGGTGCGCACTACTTCCTGTAAGGATTTTTCGGGAGGTGAAACGGGAGCGCGGCTCATGGCATCCACATGGGCCATTTTACTACCATCACGATGAATGAATTCGCAGTCGTAGTCCAGTATTTTAATCCACCAACGTGCGACTCAATTCTTTATTAAGCTTTACCTTGGCGATGGCGGAACAATCTGTGACGAGTCGGAAGGGTTTTCCTAGAATATACACCCTGAACCTTTGTAGCGTTTCTACGACGGCCAACGTTTCGAGTTCGTAGCTATGGTATCGACTTTCAGCGTCAGTACAGTGCCTACTGAAGTAACACACGGGTCGCCAATTCGTTTTGTCTTGAGATTGCAGTAAGACTCCTGCTAGTCCGATCGCACAAGCATCTGTGTGTACCTCATGATGTGCAGCAAAGTCGTACAGAACCAAAACTGGGACACAGCATAATTTATCGATTAGCTCGTTAAAAGCCCGTTGCTGGTCATTTCCCCAATCGAAGCTGTTTTGCTCTACCTTACGCAACAGTCGTGTAAGGGGTCTTGTAATTAGGGAGTAGTTTTCAACAAATTTTCGAAAGAATCCCGTTAGGCCCAAAAATCGTCTGACGTCTTTTACGTTGGTGGGGACTTTGAAGTTTTTAATAGCGCTCACCTTGTTTTCGCCTGGAGTGATTCCATCTTTGTTGACAATATGGCCCAAGAAAGTTATTTCGGATTGAAGAAATTTACATTTGTCGTAGCGATGTGTTAAACCGCTCTCTTTAAGGATTCGGAAGAATTTTCCGAGTCGTTGGATACCCTCATCAAATGATTTGCTGGGAATGATGACGTCATCTAAATATGCGAGTACCTCACCTGGCTCCATACGTTTGACTATTTTGTTCATGACCGCTTGAAATACTGCTGGAGCATTGACAAGACCGAACGGCATCCTGTTATATTCGTAGTGGCCGTCTGAAGTTACAAATGCGGTGAATTGTTTGGATGATTCGCAAACCTCGATTTGATGATATCCCATACGCAAGTCCAGCTGAGAAAAATAGGTATTCCCGGCTGTTTACGCCAGGAGGCCCCTGCTCCCCCTCTGGCCACCGAGCGTCCAAAAGCTTAAGCGCTCCCAGCTTAGCAACGCTCGCCCGCTCTCCGCTCCTCGGTATTACCGATCGCACGCTCCCGTGTTCCCGATCGTCGCTCGCTTCTAGGGACGGCTACGCCGCTCTAGTTCACTGTTCTCCCGCTCTCCCGCTCTCGCGCCGTTAAGCTGGGCTTCTCGGCCGGCAGCGGGCCCTTAGGCTAAGCTAAGTTTAGTTCCAAATTGAATGCGAAAATATATGTATGCTACGGGCACTCCGCCGTTGTCACTTTTCGACCCCCGAATTTTCTGCGTTTTTCTACTTCGTGGGATAAACTTTTATTGATCCTTTTGCGGAGGACTGAGCAGCCACCCCACTCCTAAACATGGTCCTTCGAGCCGGATAAGGATATCGTCCTGGAATCCTTTTTTCCCAGCAGCTTTGGTGGTGCCGCCGCAGAAAAGATAAGTAAAAAGTTTCCGCCCGTCTCTAATTGCCGGTCGTCAACAGTTGTCCGAAATTTAAATTTCGCTCAACCTGCGGACGATTTTTTGTCAACTCCTCGTCCGAGTTTTCCGACACCACGGCAATTAGACAACTTAAAAATCATTTCCAAAGCCAATTTTTTCCACTTCCATTTGCCTGCACTTCGTTCTGCAACGGCATAATTATCGCCGCTTTTTACTCCACTTCGTCGGCCCGTTGTACATTTCTCCGTACATACACACATACGTCCCTATATTCGGCCGTACATCAACGAATAAAACGGTCTTGACATACGGACATACATACGTACATATGTAAATCGGCGCGCATTACTCCGCGAGTTGGTTGGTCACTTACTTAGAGTGGTAATTGACATCCTTAACCTTCAGCCGAACAATATATAAAAAAAAGTTATAATAATAAAATAAGTGAACGTGTGTTTCAAGTCGAGCGCCGCGGCAGTGAAAATTCTACAGTGAATATTTCGTGTTGCCGAATTCGGCCCCCTACCCGAGATTTTATTCTCATATGTATATTCGGTCACTGTGTGTTTCCCGCCGCCTCGATATTTTCTTGAACACAATTCCTTCAACTCCAAATAATACAGTCCATTTCTCGACGCTCTACTGTACTTATGCCAATATATAAATATATTTTCGGCCTCCAATATTTTCGTACGCCCTCACAACTCCAGTCCAGTTATCGGGTTTCCACTGTACAAAATATATTTTCTGCCTCCAATACTTTTCGTACGCCCTTACAACCACAGTCCGGTTATCGGGTTTCCACTGTGCAAAATAAAGACAACTCATCCATACATATTCTGCATGCTTATCAAACTACATACATACATATGTATTTATATTCGCTGCCCGTCCATACAGGAATTAAATTACAACCAAACAATAACAAACAAAATAACAAAGATTAAATATTCAAGTGCAAGTGTTTATTTCTCCAAATCTGCACAACCGCCGCAGCAGACGTGTTGTTTTTGTCGCGGTTCTTTGGGTTACGTTTTTGTTCTCTCTCCTGAGCCTCACTTATGCACTGCTTTGCCGACGGTATAGCCCAGTGAGTTTTTCCCAAGGCAAAGCCAAGGTTTATTTTTAATTCCGCCTTTCCGGCTCCGTATTAATTACGTGCAAATATTTAAATAATTCACATTAATTATTTCCGACATTAATAATTAATTAATATTTTTTTTGTTATCACGGATTATAATTAATAAATTAATTTTCCAATTTAGACAAACTCCACTTCCGAGCCACGAAATATATATAGACATCTCTGCTTCCTACTCCACCACGATCACGGACAGTACGGTCTACGTTCTGGTTCCCGACTCTGCTTTCCACTTCGAATCAGGCATCCTTCGCTCAGGTCAGTCGACAACCGCTGATCCGCCGAGTCCCAAATTGAGTTTGTCTACGGGAAACAACAAAAAACCACTGCCAACCCAAGGGCAAAAAGCGCAAGTCCGTCGATTCTGGTCCCGTTCCTTCGCCAAGACTCACTCAGTCGGTTTCCAAAATGGCTCAAAATGCCCTAGACATCGCCCTGCGAAAGTTCATTTCGACGACAGCCCGTGTTAGCCAATTCGAAGCTATCATCCACATTCCGATCGCTCCTGACGCTGAGAGATTTTCCCCTGGCATGTGCAGAGTCCATCGGGACCAAATCCGTGCCCTGTGGGACAAGGTGGAGAAAAGCTATGAAAGCTGCTCCGATCTTCTTTCCGTGTCCTCCGACAGTACAGCCACCGCCACTGAGCTTGAATCCAAGTACAGTGAGTGCTACTCCGTATATTCGAGGTGTCTTGTACAGCTGCAGGAAATTATCGACAAGGCCGCCTCCCAGTCCATTCAGGCTTCCGCCCCAGCGCCCACACCCCCGTCCATGGGTTGTCGATTGCCACCAGTGGACACCGAGGTCTTCACAGGCGATTATCTTCGGTGGCCCACCTTCCGGGACCTCTTCACGGCGATTTACATTAATAATTCCCGACTTACGCCTGTTGAGAGGTTATTCCACCTACTTTCGAAGACAAGCGGCGATGCTCATGCCATCGTTTCAAAGGCCCCTCTGACCAACGAGGGTTTCGTCTCAGCATGGAGCAGCCTTTCCGACCGCTTCGAAAATAAGCGCTTGTTAGTCAACAGTCAGTTAAAGATTCTTTTTAACATCCAGGCTGTTCCTCAAGAATCCGGAGTCGCTCTAAAAGAGCTCCAAGGCACAATTCAAAGCTGTTTGACCGCGTTACAAATGTCCTCCATTGAAGTCGAGGCGTGGGACTGCCTTCTTGTGTATATGGTCTCCTCGAAGCTTCCCAAGATTACGCTTTCCTTGTGGGAGCAATCAATTCACAATAAGGCCGAAATTCCAACCTGGCGTGAGTTGGACGCGTTTCTGACCGAGCGCCATCGCACTTTGGAGGCCATCGACGACGTCAGGCCTAGCGGCTCTGGGCATTTTCCGCCAAGGTCAGCAAATTCCAATCCCCCGGTGCGCAGGCTCAATTCATACGAAGCTAGGGTGGCTCCAACACCGAGAAGGTGTAATCTATGTTCCAGAGAGGACCACCCTATCCGTATATGTCCGCTTTTCCTAGACATGAATGTCAATGAGCGGACAGACTTCATCCGAAGAAAGCAACTCTGCTTGAATTGTTTTTCGCGAGGGCACCAGCAACGGGACTGTACTAGTGCCCATTCCTGCTTTACGTGTCACAGCCGGCATCATACTCTGCTGCACCGCGACAACCCTGCGGCTACCGTTCCAAGACCCTCCGCTCCATCTAGTCCTCGACCTGCACCCATCCAAAGGGTTTCCTCGTTCTCCACACGAGTGACCACTTCTGCTGATTCCTCCAATTACTGGGTTCCGTACGACGACAGCAAGAGCAGGCGTTCCCGAGGTATTTTATCCTACCAATGCCGAGTCTGCCAAGGGAACCATCCGCTCCGGAAGTGCCAACAGTTCCTCAAACTCTGCGCTGAGAAGAGGCTCCGAGCGGTTCTCGACCACCGCTATTGTTCCAACTGTTTGGCCCACTAACATTCCGAGGGAACCTGCCGCAGCGGTGACCGATGCAAGACGTGCAATCAGCACCACCACACTCTCCTGCATCCGCATGACCGTCCAGAGCATCCACTCCGCTCGCAGCATCGGTCACCCCCATACTTCTAGTTCGCATTTACTTGACCATCACTCATCTCCATGTCATCTTCTTTCATCCAGATCACATACGAGGGCTTCATTTCCACACACCGCGATCGCTCTGGAAGGCAGACGTACTCGAGGTTCTTAGTCCTACCATTGCCGAGTCTGCCAACGTTCGGCCGCTACGGAAAGTTCGACGTCTTCTAGCGCACAGTGATGCGTCCTGGTCACGGCATTCGACGCCTCCGCCTTGTTCAGCAAGCTCCTTGCGACAAGCTCCCGCCTCTCCATGGCAATCATCCGCCTCTCCTTGGCACTCATCCGTCCTTCATCGCTCCTCGTCGCTCCAGCATCAACGATCTACGCGGCGCTCTGACGCCCCTCCATACCATCGTCCTGTACGGGTTTATTGCAACCCGAGTGATTGCAAGGGGGGGGAGAATGTTTACGCCAGGAGGCCCCTGCTCCCCCTCTGGCCACCGAGCGTCCAAAAGCTTAAGCGCTCCCAGCTTAGCAACGCTCGCCCGCTCTCCGCTCCTCGGTATTACCGATCGCACGCTCCCGTGTTCCCGATCGTCGCTCGCTTCTAGGGACGGCTACGCCGCTCTAGTTCACTGTTCTCCCGCTCTCCCGCTCTCGCGCCGTTAAGCTGGGCTTCTCGGCCGGCAGCGGGCCCTTAGGCTAAGCTAAGTTTAGTTCCAAATTGAATGCGAAAATATATGTATGCTACGGGCACTCCGCCGTTGTCACTTTTCGACCCCCGAATTTTCTGCGTTTTTCTACTTCGTGGGATAAACTTTTATTGATCCTTTTGCGGAGGACTGAGCAGCCACCCCACTCCTAATTGGGCAAATTGCTCCTCCAGATTTGGCATTGGAAATGGTATTTTGACGGTTATACTGTTGAGACGTCGGTAGTCGACGCAAAGACGATGTTCACCATTCTGTTTTTCAACGACGACAATTCCAGATGCATAAGGGGAGTCTGACGGACGAATGATATCACTATCGAGTAACTCGGAGATAATATTACCGACGACAGGTCTGAGTGCAAAAGGAGTACGGTAAGGCTTAGTGAAGCAGGGAACGTTTGATGTTAAAGTTATTTCCATTTTAGTTAGAGAGCATTTACCGAGCTCGTTAGCTTTCTCCGCAAAGCAAGACGCATTTTCCGATACCAATTTGTTTATGAGCTCGTTCTCAACTGACGAACGCTCTTGGCTTGTTTGAATTTTTCGAATATTCTCTACATAACACTCATTACCGAGGATGATCAATTTGTTTCCATCGCGACAAAGGATATCCTTACCCAAAAGTACATTTTCGGTTATTAGTTTGTCTTCTACAACCAAAACTTCAACTTCGTAATCCGAATCGTCAATTACAATTTTCGCGAATAGTTTCTGTGTACAAAGGAATTTCCCACCACCAAATCCGTTCAGGGTAACAGCACATCGTTGTAGAACACCTACGCTTTCGGCGAATGACTTTCGAATTAGGGTTCGCGTACTGCCTGGATCTACGAATGCGATGGTTTCATTACCGTTCACCGAAATCGATTTGGAGATTTCTGAATCAGGATCAGAGTCAATTTTATTAATTTTTGGACCTGTCTTTTGGTTATCGGGGCAGCTGGCAGAATCGTGTGTTGTGCGGTTGCAGTGCGTGCAACGAGGCTTTCGCTGAGGCTCAGGACATTTCGAAGAATAATGTCCAACCTTCTGACAATTGTAGCATTTAACCGATACCTCGACTTTATCGTTGAAAGGACGTTTTGTATTTAATGAAGAATTCGGCTTCTGAAGGCTGACGTTAAGATCCTGTTTGTTTGACATTTGAATGGCGTTATGCTTTATAATATTATGCGCGGAGTATGCAAGAATGTCGCGTAGTAGTTCGTTACAGGAAACATAACTGTTGGATATTTTTCTCTTTAAATCGTAGTCGTTTATTCCGTTGATAATGTGTGTGCAAATTGCTGAATCTGGTAACTCACCCTTTTTACCCAAAGCGAGCATCTTGTAGAAATAATCTGATGGTAACTCGGTGGAATCTCTATTCGTTTTTGACATTTTAAAGTTTCCATAGGCGTGATTGAAATGTTCGTTCCCAGCAGGGATCCTGTTATCCAAGTGGCTAGCACGAGCATATGGATACTCGTTATAAATTGGTTGATGTCGTGGAAATGTACTGCCTTGATTAAAGTCGTTTCCCGAAGTTACAAAATTTCCAAAGTTTGAGTAAGTGACAGGATTGTTTACGTTTGGCTGTGAGGTAGCACAGTCTGTGAATTTCTGTGACGTAGAAAAGTGCACGTTGTGAGTCTGAGTCGGGTAGATAACATTTCGCTGTGACGTAGCAAAGTGCATGTTGTGTGGTTGAGTTGGGTATACATCGTTTTGCTGTGACGTAGCAAATTGCATGTTGCGTGGTTGAGTTGGGTATACATCGCTTTGCTGTGACGTAGCAAAGTGCATGTTGTGTCGTTGAGGTGGGTAGATTTCGTTTAGCTGTGGCTGAGACGTTGCCACATCTATATTTGGCAAATTCGTTACCTTCTGCACATGCATCTCGTTGGATCGTAGGTCGATTGGTTGTTGTTGCCGTTTTTCGTCAAGTTTATCACTCGTTGTCTCGCTACCGTTGGCTGGCTGATCTTCGTTTACTGTTGCAGCTTTTTCGATTGGTGATGAAATTACTGAAGGGTGAAAAGAACGCTCCTGAAGCTCTCGTACCGTTTTCTCCAGCTCGAAAATCTTCTTTTGAAGCGACTGGTTTTCTGCACTTATGTACACATCGTCGCTGTTTTGAGAGTTCAATCTCCTTAGCATGTCCTCACGATTTCCCGATGTCGAGAGTCCCGCTTCTCTGCACCTATGTTGTAGGGCTTTCTTAGTTAAATAGTTCTTCCCCGGCATTGTGAATAACTTTCGTTTTACGTTATGTCCATTTATCTTGGTTCGTTTTCACTTATTGCGCACAATCCCACTTCTGAAAATGTCACACACACTCCAATACTTTGTCGTTGTGTAGGGGAATGTGTGAGTCGCTGTTGATTTGTCAGGAATAAGGCGAATAGATAGCACGGCCTTCGGTGAATAAAGACAATAACTCGTGATCTTAATTGTACTTTAATGATGAACAACTCGATTATAGAATATTAATGGATACAGATATATGTGCGTTATTTGATTAATACGTTTGCGAAAATGTCGTTCTCGCGGAGCTGGCGTTGCTTGTCGTTCTCGTTCTCCAACTCTTCGCCAACTAACTCCGAGATGCCAGACCGTTGCTGTCTAATGGTTCTCCATCGGAACCGGATCGTGACACTCATGACACAAGGCTAATACATTTGCATACTCAATTGTAAATTTGTAAACAAAAAGTTCACAACTCAGCTAATAATGCCTGTATCCACTTCAGAATTTGTATTTATATTAGTTTTTACATGGCTAATACATTTGCATACTCAATTGTAAATTTGTAAACAAAAAGTTCACATCTCAGCTAATAATGAAATTTGTAAACAAAAAGTTCACAACTCAGCTAATAATGCATGTATCCACTTCAGAATTTGTATTTATATTAGTTTTTACATGGCTAATACATTTGCATACTCAATTGTAAATTTGTAAACAAAAAGTTCACATCTCAGCTAATAATGAAATTTGAAACAAAAAGTTCACATCTCAGCTAATCATGCATGTATCCACTTTAGAATTTGTATTTATATTAGTTTTTACAAGGCTAATACATTTGCATACTCAATTGTAAATTTGTAAACAAAAAGTTCACAACTCAGCTAATAATGCCTGTATCCACTTCAGAATTTGTATTTATATTAGTTTTTACAAGGCTAATACATTTGCATACTCAATTGTAAATTTGTAAACAAAAAGTTCACAACTCAGCTCATAATGCCTGTATCCACTTCAGAATTTGTATTTATATTAGTTTTTACATGGCTAATACATTTGCATACTCAATTGTAAATTTGTAAACAAAAAGTTCACAACTCAGCTAATAATGCATGTATCCACGGCAGAATTTGTACTTATATTAGTTTTTAGAAGGCTAATACATTTGCATACTCAATTGTAAATTTGTAAACAAAAAGTTCACAACTCAGCTAATAATGCCTGAATCCACTTCAGAATTTGTATTTATATTAGTTTTTACAAGGCTAATACATTTGCATACTCAGGTATAAATTTGTAAACAAAAATTTCACAACTCAGCTAATAATGCCTGAATCCACTTCAGAATTTGTATTTATATTAGTTTTTACAAGGCTAATACATTTGCATACTCAATTGTAAATTTGTAAGCAAAAAGTTAACAACTCAGCTAATAATGCATGTATCCACGGCAGAATTTGTACTTATATTAGTTTTTACACGGCTTATACATTTGCATACTCAATTGTAAATTTAAAAACAAAAAGTTCACAACTCAGCTAATAATGCCTGAATCCACTTTAGAATTTGTATTCACAGCTCAGCTAATAATGCATGTATTAACGGCAGAATTTGTACTTATATTAGTTCTTACACGGCTTATAAATTTGCATACTCAATTGTAAATTTGTAAACAAAAAGTTCACAACTCAGATAATAATGCATATATCCACTTCAGAATTTGTAATTATATTAGTTTTTACATGGCTAATACATTTGCATACTCAATTGTAAATTTGTAAACAAAAAGTTCACATCTCAGCTAATAATGAAATTTGAAACAAAAAGTTCACATCTCAGCTAATCATGCATGTATCCACTTTAGAATTTGTATTTATATTAGTTTTTACAAGGCTTATACATTTGCATACTCAATTGTAAATTTGTAAACAAAAAGTTCACAACTCAGCTAATAATGCCTGTATCCACTTCAGAATTTGTATTTATATTAGTTTTTACAAGGCTAATACATTTGCATACTCAATTGTAAATTTGTAAACAAAAAGTTCACAACTCAGCTAATAATGCATCTATCCACTTCAGAATTTGTAATTATATTAGTTTTTAAACGGCTAATACATTTGCATGCTCAATTGTAAATTTGTAAACAAAAAGTTCACAACTCAGATAATAATGCATATATCCACTTCAGAATTTGTATTTATATTATTTTTTACATGGCTAATACATTTGCATACTCTATTGTAAATTTGAAAACAAAAAGTTCACAACTCAGCTAATAATACCTGAATCCACTTCAGAATTTGTATTTATATTAGTTTTTACAAGGCTAATACATTTGCATACTCAATTGTAAATTTAAAAACAAAAAGTTCACAACTCAGCTAATAATGCCTGAATCCACTTTAGAATTTGTATTCACAGCTCAGCTAATAATGCATGTATTAACGGCAGAATTTGTACTTATATTAGTTTTTACACGGCTTATACATTTGCATACTCAATTGTAAATTTGAAAACAAAAAGTTCACAACCCAGCTAATAATGCCTGAATCCACTTCAGAATTTGTATTTATATTAGTTTTTACAAGGCTAATACATTTGCATACTCAATTGTAAATTTGTAAGCAAAAAGTTAACAACTCAGCTAATAATGCATGTAGCCACGGCATAAATTGTACTTATATTAGTTTTTACATGGCTAATACATTTTCATACTCAATTGTAAATCTGCATGTATCCACTTCAGAATTTGTATTTATATTCGTTTTTACAAGGCTAATACATTTGCATACTCAATTGTAAATTTGTAAGCAAAAAGTTAACAACTCAGCTAATAATGCATGTATTAACGGCAGAATTTGTACTTATATTAGTTTTTACACGGCTTATACATTTGCATACTCAATTGTAAATTTGAAAACAAAAAGTTCACAACTCAGCTAATAATGCCTGAATCCACTTCAGAATTTGTATTTATATTAGTTTTTACAAGGCTTATACATTTGCATACTCAGGTATAAATTTGTAAACAAAAATTTCACAACTCAGCGAATAATGCCTGAATCCACTTCAGAATTTGCATTTATATTAGTTTTTACAAGGCTAATACATTTGCATACTCAATTGTAAATTTGTAAGCAAAAAGTTAACAACTCAGCTAATAATGCATGTATCCACGGCAGAATTTGTACTTATATTAGTTTTTACACGGCTTATACATTTGCATACTCAATTGTAAATTTGTAAACAAAAAGTTCACAACTCAGCAAATAATGCATGTAGCCACGGCATAAATTGTACTTATATTAGTTTTTACATGGCTAATACATTTTCATACTCAATTGTAAATCTGTAGACAAAAAGTTCACAGCTCAGCTAATAATGCCTGTATCCACTTCAGAATTTGTATTTATATTAGTCTTTACAGGGCTAATTCATTTGCATACTCAATTGTAAATTTGTAAACAAAAAGTTCACAACTCAGCTAATAATGCATTCACTTCAGAATCTGTATTTATATTAGTTTTTACAAGGCTAATACATTTGCATACTCAGGTATAAATTTGTAAACAAAAATTTCACAACTCAGCTAATAATGCCTGAATCCACTTCAGAATTTGTATTTATATTAGCTTTTACAAGGCTAATACATTTGCATACTCAATTGTAAATTTGAAAACAAAAAGTTAACAACTCAGCTAATAATGCATGTATCCACGGCAGAATTTGTACTTATATTAGTTTTTACACGGCTTATACATTTGCATACTCAATTGCAAATTTGTAAACAAAAAGTTCACAACTCAGATAATAATGCATTCACTTCAGAATCTGTATTTATATTAGTTTTTACAAGGCTAATACATTTGCATACTCAGGTATAAATTTGTAAACAAAAATTTCACAACTCAGCTAATAATGCCTGAATCCACTTCAGAATTTGTATTTATATTAGTCTTTACAGGGCTAATTCATTTGCATACTCAATTGTAAATTTGTAAACAAAAAGTTCACAACTCAGCTAATAATGCATTCACTTCAGAATCTGTATTTATATTAGTTTTTACAAGGCTAATACATTTGCATACTCAGGTATAAATTTGTAAACAAAAAGTTCACAACTCAGCTAATAATGCATGTATCCATGGTAGAATTTGTACTTATATTAGTTTTTACAAGGCTAATACATTTGCATACTCAATTGTAAATTTGTAAACAAAAAGTTCACAACTCAGCTAATAATGCATTCACTTCAGAATCTGTATTTATATTAGTTTTTACAAGGCTAATACATTTGCATACTCAGGTATAAATTTGTAAACAAAAATTTCACAACTCAGCTAATAATGCCTGAATCCACTTCAGAATTTGTATTTATATTAGTCTTTACAGGGCTAATTCATTTGCATACTCAATTGTAAATTTGTAAACAAATAGTTCACAACTCAGCTAATAATGCATTCACTTCAGAATCTGTATTTATATTAGTTTTTACAAGGCTAATACATTTGCATACTCAGGTATAAATTTGTAAACAAAAAGTTCACAACTCAGCTAATAATGCATGTATCCATGGTAGAATTTGTACTTATATTAGTTTTTACAAGGCTAATACATTTGCATACTCAATTGTAAATTTGTAAACAAAAAGTTCACAACTCAGCTAATAATGCATGTAGCCACGGCATAAATTGTACTTATATTAGTTTTTACGTGGCTAATTCATTTGCATACTCAATTGTAAATTTAAAAACAAAAAGTTCACAACTCAGCTAATAATGCCTGAATCCACTTTAGAATTTGTATTCACAACTCAGCTAATAATGAATGTATTAACGGCAGAATTTGTACTTATATTAGTTTTTACACGGCTTATACATTTGCATACTCAATTGCAAATTTGTAAACAAAAAGTTCACAACTCAGATAATAATGCATTTATCCACTTCAGAATTTGTATTTATATTAGTTTTTACATGGCTAATACATTTGCATACTCAATTGTAAATTTGTAAACAAAAAGTTCACAACTCAGCTAATAATGCATGTAGCCCGGCATAAATTGTACTTATATTAGTTTTTACATGGCTAATACATTTTCATACTCAATTGTAAATCTGTAGACAAAAAGTTCACAGCTCAGCTAATAATGCATGTATCCACTTCAGAATTTGTATTTATATTCGTTATTACAAGGCTAATACATTTGCATACTCAATTGTAAATTTGTAAACAAAAATTTCACAGCACAGCTAATAATGCCTGTATCCACTTCAGAATTTGTATTTATATTAGTTTTTACAGGGCTAATTCATTTGCATACTCAATTGTAAATTTGTAAACAAAAAGTTCACAACTCAGCTAATAATGCATTCACTTCAGAATTTGTATTTATATTAGTTTTTACACGGCTAATACATTTGCATGCTCAATTGTAAAATTGTAAACAAAAAGTTCACAACTCAGATAATAGTGCATATATCCACTTCAGAATTTGTAATTATATTAGTTTTTACATGGCTAATACATTTGCATACTCAATTGTAAATTTGTAAACAAAAAGTTCACAACTCAGCTAATAATTCATGTATCCACTTCAGAATTTGTATTTATATTAGTTTTTACACGGCTAATACATTTGCATGCTCAATTGTAAAAATGTAAACAAAAAGTTCACAACTCAGATAATAGTCCATATATCCACTTCAGAATTTGTAATTATATTAGTTTTTACATGGCTAATATATTTGCATACTCAATTGTAAATTTGTAAACAAAAAGTTCACAACTCAGCTAATAATTCATGTATCCACTTCAGAATTTGTATTTATATTAGTTTTTACAAGGTTAATACATTTGCATACTCAGGTATAAATTTGTAAACAAAAATTTCACAACTCAGCTAATAATGCCTGAATCCACTTCAGAATTTATATTTAAATTAGTTTTTACACGTCTAATATATTTGCATACTCAATTGTAAATTTGTAAACAAAAATGCACAACTCAGATAATAATGCATATATCCACTTTAGAATTTATATTTAAATTAGTTCTTACAATGCTAATACATTTGCATACTCAATTGTAAATTTGTAAACAAAAAGTTCACAACTCAGATAATAATGCATATATCCACGGCAGAATTTGTACTTATATTAGTTTTTAGAAGGCTAATACATTTGCATACTCAATTGTAAATTTGTAAACAAAAAGTTCACAACTCAGCTAATAATGCATTCACTTCAGAATTTGTATTTATATTAGTTTTTACATGGCTAATACATTTGCATACTCAGGTATAAATTTGTAAACAAAAACTTCACAACTCAGCTAATAATGCCAGAATTTGTATTTATATTAGTTTTTAAACGGCTAATACATTTGCATGCTCAATTGTAAATTTGTAAACAAAAAGTTCACAACTCAGATAATAGTGCATATATCCACTTCAGAATTTGTAATTATATTTGTTTTTACATGGCTAATACATTTGCATACTCAATTGTAAATTTGTAAACAAAAAGTTCACAACTCAGCTAATAATTCATGTATCCACTTCAGAATTTGTATTTCTATTAGTTTTTACATGGCTAATACATTTGCATACTCAATTGTAAATTTGTAAACAAAAATTTCACAGCTCAGCTAATAATGCCTGTATCCACTTCACAATTTGTATTTATATTAGTTTTTACAGGGCTAATTCATTTGCATACTCAATTGTAAATTTGTAAACAAAATGGTCACAACTCAGCTAATAATGCATTCACTTCAAAATTTGTATTTATATTAGTTTTTACACGGCTAATACATTTGCATGCTCAATTGTAAAATTGTAAACAAAAAGTTCACAACTCAGATAATAGTGCATATATCCACTTCAGAATTTGTAATTATATTAGTTTTTACATGGCTAATACATTTGCATACTCAATTGTAAATTTGTAAACAAAAAGTTCACAACTCAGCTAATAATGCATCTATCCACTTCAGAATTTGTAATTATATTAGTTTTTACATGGCTAATACATTTGCATACTCAATTGTAAATTTGTAAACAAAAAGTTCACAACTCAGCTAATAACACAGGAACACAAAATTAAACTTTGTGAAATTTCCACGAACCATTTCAAGTTTTCCATGATATTTGGGTGCTCCTGAGTAAAAGTCCCATACAAAATTATTTTCCATCACCTACAGGTTTCGCGGTATACCTAAGAATACAAAAAACCTATGTTTGCCGACATTTTGAATAACGTGGCCTATATAATTGGACTTACCTTTATTATTTTTGGTAGGACCTACTCTCAATACATCACGGCACTACTAAAAAATAGTCCCAATCGTGGACCATTGTCCATGTCTTTGGAATTCGACGCCAAAGTTGAAACTCCCAAAATTTTCAACATTTCTGTTATGAAAAAACAATTCTGAGAATTAAATCTTCCATGGGACTAATTTTAAATTTTCATTGAATCTATTGCTCATTGTATTCTTTAATTTCGGTTTAAAGCGTTTTCATGAGGACATTTTATTGGATTTATTAAACGAATAAAACCGATTTTTTGGTTTTATTATCTACTACTATTTGCTGACAAATTTCAAATAAGTCAAGGCAACCTATAAATTAGTAGTAGATTTGTTTCTTTTTATATATAATATACATTTTTTCTTTTTGACTAAACTTAAATATGTAAGGATTATCGCTGGGTACTAAGCTGTCTTAAAAATGTTATGTTCGGAAGACCTTTTTATTTAATATACAACAAAATGTATATTATATATAAAAAGAAACAAATCTACTACTATTTTATAGGTTGCCTTGACTTATTTGAAATTTGACAGCAAATAGTAGTAGATAATAAAACCAAAAAATCGGTTTTATTCGTTTAATAAATCCAATAAAATGTCCTCATGAAAACGCTTTAAACCGAAATTAAAGAATACAATGAGCAATAGATTCAATGAAAATTTAAAATTAGTCCCATGGAAGATTTAATTCTCAGAATTGTTTTTTCATAACAGAAATGTTGAAAATTTTGGGAGTTTCAACTTTGGCGTCGAATTCCAAAGACATGGACAATGGTCCACGATTGGGACTATTTTTTAGTAGTGCCGTGATGTATTGAGAGTAGGTCCTACCAAAAATAATAAAGGTAAGTCCAATTATATAGGCCACGTTATTCAAAATGTCGGCAAACATAGGTTTTTTGTATTCTTAGGTATACCGCGAAACCTGTAGGTGATGGAAAACAATTTTGTATGGGACTTTTACTCAGGAGCACCCAAATATCATGGAAAACTTGAAATGGTTCGTGGAAATTTTTGGCTGTGTACCTGTGTAATTCATGTATCCACTTCAGAATTTGTATTTATATTAGTTTTTACACGGCTAATACATTTGCATGCTCAATTGTAAATTTGTAAACAAAAAGTTCACAACTCAGATAATAGTGCATGTATCCACTTCAGAATTTGTAATTATATTAGTTTTTACATGGCTAATACATTTGCATACTCAATTGTAAATTTGTAAACAAAAAGTTCACAACTCAGCTAATAATTCATGTATCCACTTCAGAATTTGTATTTATATTAGTTTTTACACGGCTAATACATTTGCATGCTCAATTGTAAAATTGTAAACAAAAAGTTCACAACTCAGATAATAGTGCCTATATCCACTTCAGAATTTGTAATTATTATTATTATTATTATTATTATAAAGAAATTATCCGCAATTACAAAGTGTGGATAATTTTGTTTTTTTTGTTAAGCAATAGCTACAATGGCCTTCTGCTTAAGTTATACATTTGCTATAATTAACAATATTAGTTGAGTGATTAAATGAATAAGGTATTTACACTAATAATTTTTATATACTAAGAGTATGATTGTGTATGTATGCTAGTATGTACATAATATGTTGATAAAATTAAATATATGTGTATTGTGTTTTGATAATATTAGGATTATATATTGTTGTAGATGTTGATTGATTTAAGGAATTTAATGGTCGTTACAGCATTTATTGGGTTTAGAATTTGTTCTGTGTTATTTTGGAGGAATTTTTTTCTGGGTTCATCGTGAATAGGACATTCTAGGAATATGTGGATTAGGGTTAAGGTTTGGTTACAATGTTGGCATGTAGGCGGTGAAGTTTTGTCAAAGAGGCAGCTGTGTGTCAATTTAGTGTGTCCGAGGCGAAGTCTCATAAATTTGATAGTGTCTAATCGAGAGAATGTTTTGCTTAGAAGTTCAATATTGTTTAGTTTTTTCGGGTTAATGAGTTTGTAGTGCTGGGATGTGTGGTTCCAGATTTGGTCGTATTGGGATCTCATATGTTCACTGATATATTTCAGAGTGTCAGGTGTGTTATGATTTTTTTCGGATATTAATGGCAATTTCGTTGCTTCCTTAGCCGCTTTGTCTGCAAATTCATTTCCGTTAATACCGCAATGTCCTGGTACCCATATCAAAGAAAATTTGTTTTTATATTTAGAGATTATTTTTTTAATTTCAAGAGTGTAGTAGTTGTAGTTATTGGGATTCTCTAGTGCTGTAAGGACAGACAGAGAGTCGGTGCATATAGCGAATTTTCCCTTTTGTTTTTCTGCGTATCTACATGCGCAGAGGATAGCTGCTATCTCGGCAGTAAAAATCGACGAGTAAGGTGGGAGCATTTGCTGTTATGATGGAATGTGTGGAGGTTACACTGTAGGTTACCCCGTGGTCGGATTTAGAGCCGTCTGTGTACAGAAAGGTGTGGTATTTGAGGCTATGTTTTATTTCTTGAAATTTTTGGTAGTAAACAATTGGTGGTGTGTCAGATTTGACTGAGGTTTGTAATGATTTATTTATTTTGGGGTAGTAGTTATAGGGCCATGTGGGTTTTGTTTGTTTATTAATTTTAATGGGGGTTGGATCTAGGTGAATCGTTTTGCCGCTATTTATGGTTTCTTGTAGAGAAGATAATAGTTTAGGGGTACGTTTTGCTTTCAAGATTTTTTTTATTATATGTTTTAACGGAGTTTTTTTTGCTGAAGATATAAGTTTAAAGTTTTTTAATAAGGCGTGTTTAGTTCTGTGTTCTATTGGCTTAATGTTGGATTCATAGAGTAGGTTGTTGATTGGTGTTGAGCGAAAGGCTCCGAAGGCTATTCTAACAGCTTGTGATTGTGTTGATAACATAAATAATAGTATTAATATTACAATTAAAACTGTTGCTAGAGAGACATTTAATAACATTTAGCCTTTTGGCTATTTGGATTACTAGTTGTTCTATGTGCTTGTCCCATTTATAATTATTAGTTAAGGTAATACCAAGTATTTTTAAGGATTTTACGGTCTTTATGTCAAGGTTGTTAATAATTTCAAAATTGCACTTTTTTTTACGACAAATGTGTAAATGTTTTGTTTTCGGTATAGAGAGAGTTGCTCCGGAGTAATTGCACCATTCTTGTATGTCAGTGAGCAGAGGGTTTATATCTAAAGTGTTTTCTGTTTTTTTTAGTTTTTTTAATATTGTATAGTCGTCGGCGTATGCGGTGAATTCGAAAGATTTGTGAAGGCCTATTATTTTATTTAGTTTGTTGTAAGCGATTGCAAATAGGATAACGGAGAGTGGAGATCCTTGTGGGATTCCATTTTCCAGTGGTAGAGGTTGTGACTGAATATTTTGGATCTGAACGGAAATTTTTCTATTTGTTAAAAAGTTTGTTATGTAGTTCATCATTTTCTGTCCTAATTTCCAGGTTGTAAGTTCATCTATTATGGTGTGAATTCCAATTCTGTCAAATGCTTTTAAGAAATCGAGCGAGATTAAGGATAGGTGGTTTTTTCTCGATAGGGTTGCGGTAGTCAGGTAGTCTAGCGAGGCTAGGGTATCTGATACCGACTTTCCCTTCCTAAAGCCCATTTGACGACTATCGAGTAGCTGGCTGTTGTTGACTAGCCACCATAGTCTTTTGGAAATTATTTTGTCCATAACTTTGGATAAGCAGCTATTCAGGGATATGGGTCGATAAGATGATATTGCTGTTTTGTCTGAGGCGGGTTTTAATATGGGTATTATGATGCTTACTTTGAACTGTTGTGGAATGTATGTGTTATAGATGTTGTTATAGAATTTTAGTAGTCTATGCATGGCTATATCTGGTAGATTCTTTATCATTTGATAGCTTATACGGTCTCTACCGGGAGTTTTACCTTTAAGCTGATTAATGGCGGCTCTTAGTTCAATGATAGATATTTCAGATTCCAATGGTAGGGTAAGGGGGGTTGTGTCGTGAGTAATATTAAAGTTTATGTTTTCTTTGTGTAACCTAAATTCGGTATGAAAATTATTATTAAGTGAAGCGTTTGACCACTGTTCGCATAATGCTTTAGAGATATCTTTTGGTTTTGTATAGGATTGAGATGGGTTGCAGGGGTTGGCAAGACAGTGAATTTGTAAGTGGGTTTTGAGGCCACAGAATCGATTGATTTTTTTCCATAATATTGGTATTGGGGTTTGTGAATTTATGTCGGAGGTAAATTCAAATAAAGCTTTTCGTTTTTTTTATTTTTATACCCTTGCAGGGTATTATAATTTCAGTCAGAAGTTTGCAACGCAGTGAAGGAGACGTTTCCGACCCTATAAAGTATATATATTCTTGATCAGCATCAACAGCCGAGTCGATCTAGCCATGTCCGTCTGTCCGTCTGTCCGTCTGTCTGTCTGTCCGTCTGTCCGTCTGTCTGTCTGTCTGTCTGTCTGTCTGTCTGTCTGTCTGTCTGTCTGTCTGTCTGTTTCTACGCAAACTAGTCCCTCAGTTTTAAAGCTATCCAAATGAAACTTTGCATATAGTCTTCTATATGCTCTCACTGCTATATATGTCGGAACGGGCCGGATCGGACGACTATATCATATAGCTGCCATACAAATGTTCGATATATTTGTAGAAAAAAAATTATAACTTGGCTGTTTTTCAACATTTTTGCACCATTTTTTAGATATGGCCATTTTATATTATTTCAGAATTTTGGTAAAAATTATATGAAAATCGGATGACTATATGATATAGCTGCCATAGGAACGGTCAAGAAATAAATAGAAAAAAAAAAATTATAGAGTCGTTGTTTTTCAACGTATGTTTATTTACTCTGAGATATAAGCTTTTTTTATTATTCTAGAAATATGGTATACATTTCATAAAAATCGGACAACTATATCATATAGCTGCCATATAAACCGATCGGTAGATGTAGAGAAAATGTAAAACCGGAAATGTAAAACTGTAACTGTCAAACTGTAAACATAATAAGTATAGGTAAAATGTAATGAAACTCTGTTTTGTGACTGTTTTCAGCATTTAAATCTATAATATAAACATCTAAACCAATCTGCAAGGGTATTCAAACTTCGGCGTGCCGAAGTTAGCTTCCTTTCTTGTTATTTCTCGTTTTAGTTTGGCATTCGCTCTTTTATATGTAATAATATTTGCTGTGTTTATATTTTGGCACATGGTTTGCCAGGCTTTTCTTTTGTTGTTTTTTAATGTTTTAAGCTCATTGTCCCACCAAGGGACCTGCTTGGATGTTTTTAGGTGGTATTGCGGAATAGAAAGGTGCGCGCTGTGCCGTATTATAGAGCAGAGGTTGGCTGCTTCTTTGTTTATTTGTAAGCTGGGTGGTCTGTTGTCGGAAAATTG
Organism: Drosophila kikkawai; assembly: GCF_030179895.1. NCBI lineage: Eukaryota > Metazoa > Arthropoda > Insecta > Diptera > Drosophilidae > Drosophila > Drosophila kikkawai. The sequence continues at coordinate 34,422 of NW_027222726.1, forward strand.
TTTGACTACTGATTGGTATAGAGGCCAGTCAGCTTTTTCTATGTTAAATTTTGGCTTGGTTATGGAAGAGTCAATTGTTTCGTTTTCAAAAAGTACAATCGAGATCGGGAAGTGGTCGCTTCCTGAGAGGTGACTGTCAATTTACCATTTGGAGTGAAGTTTTATTTCCGGAGAAGCGATCGAGAGGTCGATGTGGGTGAATGTATGGTGTGTAGTGAAGTGGGTGGGTGAGCCGTCATTAAGTGTGTTTAATACAGACTGGTTTATGAATTTGAATAGTATGTTGCCTCGTGGGTTATTGTTTTGCGAGCCCCAGCTTTTGTGCCAGCTGTTAAAGTCGCCTGTTATTAAGAGTGGAGTGTCGATAAAGTTGTAAGTGTCATGCAAATCTTGTAAAGTAAATTTTTTGTTTGGTGGTATGTAGCTAGAAATTATGGTGAATTTAATCTTAGAGTTTACAGTTATGGCTATTGAATCAAAACTAATGTTGCTAATTTGAGTTTGTTGTTGTTCTAAAGAGTTGTGAAGTAAAAGTGCTACTCCGCCGTAGGGGTTGTTAGAGTTATTTGTGTGATATAGAGTGAAGTTAATTGGGATCGGGATATTGTTGGTAGATTGGAGGTGGGTATCTTGAATAGATATGATTTTGGGGTATTTGTTTTTTATAAGTATTTGTAGGTAATTGTAATTATTTAGGTAACCATTAATATTAAGTTGTAGTATATTTAGCATAAGGAGAGTTTACTTAAAGTTAGATTTATTATTTAATATTATTATAGGTCGAGTTCCTCGTCGGTACTCATTAGTTCTGCTATTTTTTTATTATTTTTTTTTTCGGTTTTCGTCTTTTGGGTGTTTTTTTCTTTTGATTTCAGGGGAATACCTAGTTTATTGGACTTAGCTGTGTATATCTTTAGTTTTAGTTCGTCAGAGATTTCGGAGCGAGTGGAGTATAAAGATGTTGATGCAGTAGTGTCCATGGCTTCTTCTGGGGAGCTGTCGTAGTTTATGATTTGTCTGGTAGTGTTGATCGGTGTTGATGAGCTAGTAGTTGAAGCCTTAGTAGTATGTGTTGTTGTTTCTTTTGTAGATGGTTTTTGTGATGGCAGTGCGGCTTTCAGAGAGAAGGGGATCGGTGGGTGGATGTGGCGAGTGTTGTAGATGTAGCGGGCTGTTTTGTGATCGACTTTTTGGAGTGTTTTTATGGCAGTAAGCTCCTTTTGCTTGATGAAGGCAGGGCAGGATTTGTCCATTGCGTTATGGTGTTTAATTTCTTCATCTTCGTATTTGCAATTGATGCATGTTTTTATTTTGGTGCATATATTGTTTTCGTCCGTGTGTTTTTTTTCGGAGCAGTTGGCGCAAATTTGTTCGCTTTTACAAAAGGTCGTGGGGTGTCCAAATCTTAAACAGTTGTAGCATCTCATTGGTGGTGGAATGTATGGGCGTACTTGGACGACTTCATAACCTATCCATATCTTTTCCGGTAAGTTAATTGTGGAGAATGTCAGAATAATTAAGCCAGTTTCTGTTGTTTCGTTGTTGTTTTTTTTTAGAATTTTACGGACTTCTATCACATTTTGTGGCTTCATTTCTTCTAAAATTTCTTTTTCGTCAATGTTCCGCAGGTCGTTGGAGTAGATGACACCTTTAGAGGTATTAAGTGTTTTATGTTCTTCGACATTAACTGGGAAGTTATGGAAAATTTTTAATTTAAGTAATTTCTGGGCTTGTAGAATGTTTTTTGTTTTGATAAGGAGGGTTCCTGCTCTTGTCCTTTTGCACGTTTCGACTGTTCCATTACAGGTGAAGTCTACCACTTTTTTTTATTATAAATGGGTTAATGTTCTCGAATGTTTTTTTGTCAGTTCTACTAATTATTATGTATTTTGCTTCATTTGTTATCGTGTTGTTCGTTGTCAGAGGGCGGTCGGGTGGTCGAGACATCGTGGTATGGTTGGGCTCGGGCCCTATAGAGTATTGGTTCGGTTCACTTAGTCTTTGTGTTTGTTGTTTTTTACCGCTTTGCGCGAATAAGTCACGAATTGATTGATCTAAATATAGATTTATTTGCTGATAAGCTGTCGCTTGGGGATTTGATCGGTCGCACGTCTTTACTCTTTGAAGCTCGGAGTGAAACTGAGAATTTGTAATTATATTAGTTTTTACATGGCTAATACATTTGCATACTCAATTGTAAATTTGTAAACAAAAAGTTCACAACTCAGCTAATAATGCATGTATCCACTTCAGAATTTGTATTTATATTAGTTTTTATACGGCTAATACATTTGCATGCTCAATTGTAAAATTGTAAACAAAAAGTTCACAACTCAGATAATAGTGCATATATCCACTTCAGAATTTGTAATTATATTAGTTTTTACATGGCTAATACATTTGCATACTCAGGTATAAATTTGTAAACAAAAATTTCACAACTCAGCTAATAATGCCTGAATCCACTTCAGAATTTGTATTTATATTAGTTTTTACAAGGCTAATACATTTGCATACTCAATTGTAAATTTGTAAAGAAAAATTTCACAGTTCAGCTAATAATGCCTGTATCCACTTCAGAATTTGTATTTATATTAGTTTTTACAGGGCTAATTCATTTGCATACTCAATTGTAAATTTGTAAACAAAAAGGTCACAACTCAGCTAATAATGCATTCACTTCAAAATTTGTATTTTTATTAGTTTTTACACGGCTAATACATTTGCATGCTCAATTGTAAAATTGTAAACAAAAAGTTCATAACTCAGATAATGGTGCATATATCCACTTCAGAATTTGTAATTATATTAGTTTTTACATGGCTAATACATTTGCATACTCAATTGTAAATTTGTAAACAAAAAGTTCACAACTCAGCTAATAATTCATGTATCCACTTCAGAATTTGTATTTATATTAGTTTTTACACGGCTAATGCTCAATTGTAAAATTGTAAACAAAAAGTTCACAACTCAGATAATAGTGCATATATCCACTTCAGACTTCACGTCTAATACATTTGCATACTTAATTGTTAATTTGTAAACAAAAAGTTCACAACTCAGATAATAATGCATGTATCCACGGCAGAATTTATATTTAAATTAGTTCTTACAATGCTAATACATTTGCATACTCAATAGTAAATTTGTAAACAAAAAGTTCACAACACAACTAATAATGCATGTACCGACGGCAGAATTTGTACTTATATTAGTTTTTACACGGCTTATACATTTGCATACTCAATTGTAAATTTGTAAACAAAAAGTTCACAACTCAGCTAATAATGCCTGAATCCACTTCAGAATTTATATTTATATTAGTTTTTACACGTCTAATACATTTGCATACTCAATTGTAAATTTGTAAACAAAAAGTTCACAACTCAGATAATAATGCATATATCCACTTTAGAATTTATATTTAAATTAGTTCTTACAATGCTAATACATTTGCATACTCAATTGTAAATTTGTAAACAAAAATTTCACAGCTCAGCTAATAATGCCTGTATCCACTTCAGAATTTGTATTTATATTAGTTTTTACGGGGCTAATTCATTTGCATACTCAATT
>NW_027222727.1:0-30222 GCF_030179895.1 Drosophila kikkawai
ACTTTAGAATTTATATTTAAATTAGTTCTTACAATGCTAATACATTTGCATACTCAATTGTAAATTTGTAAACAAAAAGTTCACAACTCAGATAATAATGCATATATCCACGGCAGAATTTGTACTTATATTAGTTTTTAGAAGGCTAATACATTTGCATACTCAATTGTAAATTTGTAAACAAAAAGTTCACAACTCCGCTAAAAATGTCTGTATCCACTTCAGAATATGTATTTATAATAGTTTTACACGGCTAATACATTTGCATACTCAATTGTAAATTTGAAAACAAAAAGTTCACAACTCAGCTAATAATGCCTGAATCCACTTCAGAATTTGTATTTATATTAGTTTTTACACGGCTAATACATTTGCATGCTCAATTGTAAAATTGTAAACAAAAAGTTCACAACTCAGATAATAGTGCATATATCCACTTCAGAATTTGTAATTATATTAGTTTTTACATGGCTAATACATTTGCATACTCAATTGTAAATTTGTAAACAAAAAGTTCACAACTCAGCTAATAATGCATTCACTTCAGAATTTGTATTTATATTAGTTTTTACACGGCTAATACATTTGCATGCTCAATTGTAAAATTGTGAACAAAAAGTTCACAACTCAGCTAATAATGCCTGAATCCACTTCAGAATTTATATTTAAATTAGTTCTTACAATGCTAATACATTTGCATACTCAATTGCAAATTTGTAAACAAAAAGTTCACATCTCAGCTTTAATGCATGTATCCACGGCAGAATTTATATTTAAATTAGTTCTTACAATGCTAATACATTTGCATACTCAATTGTAAATTTGTAAACAAAAAGTTCACAACTCCGCTAATAATGCATGTATCCACGGCAGAATTTGTACTTAAATTAGTTTTTAGAAGGCTAATACATTTGCATACTCAATTGTAAATTTGTAAACAAAAATTCACAACTCAGATAATAATGCATATATCCACTTTAGAATTTATATTTAAATTAGTTCTTACAATGCTAATACATTTGCATACTCAATTGTAAATTTGTAAACAAAAAGTTCACAACTCAGATAATAATGCATATATCCACGGCAGAATTTATATTTAAATTAGTTCTTACAATGCTAATACATTTGCATACTCAATTGTAAATTTGTAAACAAAAAGTTCACAACTCCGCTAATAATGCATGTATCCACGGCAGAATTTGTACTTATATTAGTTTTTAGAAGGCTAATACATTTGCATACTCAATTGTAAATTTGTAAACAAAAAGTTCACAGCTCCGCTAAAAATGTCTGTATCCACTTCAGAATATGTATTTATAATAGTTTTACACGGCTAATACATTTGCATACTCAATTGTAAATTTGAAAACAAAAAGTTCACAACTCAGCTAATAATGCCTGAATCCACTTCAGAATTTGTATTTATATTAGTTTTTACACGGCTAATACATTTGCATACTCAATTGCAAATTTGTAAACAAAAAGTTCACATCTCAGCTATAATGCATGTATCCACGGCAGAATTTTTATTTAAATTAGTTCTTACAATGCTAATACATTTGCATACTCAATTGTAAATTTGTAAAAGAAAAGTTCACAACTCCGCTAATAATGCATGTATCCACGGCAGAATTTGTACTTAAATTAGTTTTTAGAAGGCTAATACATTTGCATACTCAATTGTAAATTTCTAAACAAAAAGTTCACAACTCAGCTAATAATGCATCTATCCACTTCAGAATTTGTAATTATATTAGTTTTAACAATGCTAATACATTTGCATACTCAATAGTAAATTTGTAAACAAAAAGTTCACAACTCAGCTAATAATTCATGTATCCACTTCAGAATTTGTATTTATATTAGTTTTTACACGTCTAATACATTTGCATGCTCAATTGTAAAATTGTAAACAAAAAGTTCACAACTCAGATAATAGTGCATATATCCACTTCAGAATTTGTAATTATATTAGTTTTTACATGGCTAATACATTTGCATACTCAATTGTAAATTTGTAAACAAAAAGTTCACAACTCAGCTAATAATGCATCTATCCACTTCAGAATTTGTAATTATATTAGTTTTTACAATGCTAATACATTTGCATACTCAATAGTAAATTTGTAAACAAAAAGTTCACAACTCAGCTAATAATTCATGTATCCACTTCAGAATTTGTATTTATATTAGTTTTTACAAGGCTAATACATTTGCATGCTCAATTGTAAATTTGTAAACAAAAAGTTCACAACACAGATAATAGTGCATATATCCACTTCAGAATTTGTAATTATATTAGTTTTTACATGGCTAATACATTTGCATACTCAATTGTAAATTTGTAAACAAAAAGTTCACAACTCAGCTAATAATTCATGTATCCACTTCAGAATTTGTATTTATATTAGTTTTTACACGGCTAATACATTTGCATGCTCAATTGTAAAATTGTAAACAAAAAGTTCACAACTCAGATAATAGTGCCTATATTCACTTCAGAATTTGTATTTATATTAGTTTTTACACGGCTAATACATTTGCATACTCAATTGTAAAATTGTGAACAAAAAGTTCACAACTCAGCTAATAATGCCTGAATCCACTTCAGAATTTATATTTAAATTAGTTTTTACACGTCTAATACATTTGCATACTCAATTGTAAATTTGTAAACAAAAATTCACAACTCAGATAATAATGCATATATCCACTTTAGAATTTATATTTAAATTAGTTCTTACAATGCTAATACATTTGCATACTCAATTGTAAATTTGTAAACAAAAAGTTCACAACTCAGATAATAATGCATATATCCACGGCAGAATTTGTACTTATATTAGTTTTTAGAAGGCTAATACATTTGCATACTCAATTGTAAATTTGTAAACAAAAAGTTCACAACTCCGCTAAAAATGTCTGTATCCACTTCAGAATATGTATTTATAATAGTTTTACACGGCTAATACATTTGCATACTCAATTGTAAATTTGAAAACAAAAAGTTCACAACTCAGCTAATAATTCATGTATCCACTTCAGAATTTGTATTTCTATTAGTTTTTACACGGCTAATACATTTGCATACTCAATTGCAAATTTGTAAACAAAAAGTTCACATCTCAGCTATAATGCATGTATCCACGGCAGAATTTATATTTAAATTAGTTCTTACAATGCTAATACATTTGCATACTCAATTGTAAATTTGTAAAAGAAAAGTTCACAACTCCGCTAATAATGCATGTATCCACGGCAGAATTTGTACTTAAATTAGTTTTTAGAAGGCTAATACATTTGCATACTCAATTGTAAATTTCTAAACAAAAAGTTCACAACTCAGCTAATAATGCATCTATCCACTTCAGAATTTGTAATTATATTAGTTTTTACAATGCTAATACATTTGCATACTCAATAGTAAATTTGTAAACAAAAAGTTCACAACTCAGCTAATAATTCATGTATCCACTTCAGAATTTGTATTTATATTAGTTTTTACACGTCTAATACATTTGCATGCTCAATTGTAAAATTGTAAACAAAAAGTTCACAACTCAGATAATAGTGCATATATCCACTTCAGAATTTGTAATTATATTAGTTTTTACATGGCTAATACATTTGCATACTCAATTGTAAATTTGTAAACAAAAAGTTCACAACTCAGCTAATAATGCATCTATCCACTTCAGAATTTGTAATTATATTAGTTTTTACAATGCTAATACATTTGCATACTCAATAGTAAATTTGTAAACAAAAAGTTCACAACTCAGCTAATAATTCATGTATCCACTTCAGAATTTGTATTTATATTAGTTTTTACAAGGCTAATACATTTGCATGCTCAATTGTAAATTTGTAAACAAAAAGTTCACAACTCAGATAATAGTGCATATATCCACTTCAGAATTTGTAATTATATTAGTTTTTACATGGCTAATACATTTGCATACTCAATTGTAAATTTGTAAACAAAAAGTTCACAACTCAGCTAATAATTCATGTATCCACTTCAGAATTTGTATTTATATTAGTTTTTACACGGCTAATACATTTGCATGCTCAATTGTAAAATTGTAAACAAAAAGTTCACAACTCAGATAATAGTGCCTATATTCACTTCAGAATTTGTATTTATATTAGTTTTTACACGGCTTATACATTTGCATACTCAATTGTAAATTTGTAAACAAAAAGTTCACAACTCAGCTAATAATGCCTGAATCCACTTCAGAATTTATATTTAAATTAGTTTTTACACGTCTAATACATTTGCATACTCAATTGTAAATTTGTAAACAAAAATTCACAACTCAGATAATAATGCATATATCCACTTTAAAATTTATATTTAAATTAGTTCTTACAATGCTAATACATTTGCATACTCAATTGTAAATTTGTAAACAAAAAGTTCACAACTCAGATAATAATGCATATATCCACGGCAGAATTTATATTTAAATTAGTTCTTACAATGCTAATACATTTGCATACTCAATTGTAAATTTGTAAACAAAAAGTTCACAACTCCGCTAATAATGCATGTATCCACGGCAGAATTTGTACTTATATTAGTTTTTAGAAGGCTAATACATTTGCATACTCAATTGTAAATTTGTAAACAAAAAGTTCGCAGCTCCGCTAAAAATGTCTGTATCCACTTCAGAATATGTATTTATAATAGTTTTACACGGCTAATACATTTGCATACTCAATTGTAAACTTGAAAACAAAAAGTTCACAACTCAGCTAATAATGCCTGAATCCACTTCAGAATTTGTATTTATATTAGTTTTTACACGGCTAATACATTTGCATACTCAATTGCAAATTTGTAAACAAAAAGTTCACATCTCAGCTATAATGCATGTATCCACGGCAGAATTTATATTTAAATTAGTTCTTACAATGCTAATACATTTGCATACTCAATTGTAAATTTGTAAACAAAAAGTTCACAACTCCGCTAATAATGCATGTATCCACGGCAGAATTTGTACTTAAATTAGTTTTTAGAAGGCTAATACATTTGCATACTCAATTGTAAATTTCTAAACAAAAAGTTCACAACTCAGCTAATAATGCATCTATCCACTTCAGAATTTGTAATTATATTAGTTTTTACAATGCTAATACATTTGCATACTCAATAGTAAATTTGTAAACAAAAAGTTCACAACTCAGCTAATAATTCATGTATCCACTTCAGAATTTGTATTTATATTAGTTTTTACACGTCTAATACATTTGCATGCTCAATTGTAAAATTGTAAACAAAAAGTTCACAACTCAGATAATAGTGCATATATCCACTTCAGAATTTGTAATTATATTAGTTTTTACATGGCTAATACATTTGCATACTCAATTGTAAATTTGTAAACAAAAAGTTCACAACTCAGCTAATAATGCATCTATCCACTTCAGAATTTGTAATTATATTAGTTTTTACAATGCTAATACATTTGCATACTCAATAGTAAATTTGTAAACAAAAAGTTCACAACTCAGCTAATAATTCATGTATCCACTTCAGAATTTGTATTTATATTAGTTTTTACAAGGCTAATACATTTGCATGCTCAATTGTAAATTTGTAAACAAAAAGTTCACAACTCAGCTAATAATTCATGTATCCACTTCAGAATTTGTATTTATATTAGTTTTTACACGGCTAATACATTTGCATGCTCAATTGTAAAATTGTAAACAAAAAGTTCACAACTCAGATAATAGTGCCTATATCCACTTCAGAATTTGTAATTATATTAGTTTTTACATGGCTAATACATTTGCATACTCAATTGTAAATTTGTAAACAAAAAGTTCACAACTCAGCTAATAATGCATGTATCCACTTCAGAATTTGTAATTATATTAGTTTTTACACGTCTAATACATTTGCATGCTCAATTGTAAAATTGTAAACAAAAAGTTCACAACTCAGATAATAGTGCATATATCCACTTCAGAATTTGTAATTATATTAGTTTTTACATGGCTAATACATTTGCATACTCAATTGTAAATTTGTAAACAAAAAGTTCACAACTCAGCTAATAATGCATGTATCCACTTCAGAATTTGTATTTATATTAGTTTTTACAATGCTAATACATTTGCATACTCAATAGTAAATTTGTAAACAAAAAGTTCACAACTCAGCTAATAATGCCTGAATCCACTTCAGAATTTATATTTATATTAGTTTTTACACGTCTAATACATTTGCATGCTCAATTGTAAAATTGTAAACAAAAAGTTCACAACTCAGATAATAGTGCATATATCCACTTCAGAATTTGTAATTATATTAGTTTTTACATGGCTAATACATTTGCATACTCAATTGTAAATTTGTAAACAAAAAGTTCACAACTCAGCTAATAATGCATGTATCCACTTCAGAATTTGTATTTATATTAGTTTTTACAATGCTAATACATTTGCATACTCAATTGTAAATTTGTAAACAAAAAGTTCACAACTCAGCTAATAATGCATCTATCCACTTCAGAATTTGTAATTATATTAGTTTTTACAATGCTAATACATTTGCATACTCAATAGTAAATTTGTAAACAAAAAGTTCACAACTCAGCTAATAATTCATGTATCCACTTCAGAATTTGTATTTATATTAGTTTTTACACGGCTAATACATTTGCATGCTCAATTGTAAATTTGTAAACAAAAAGTTCACAACTCAGATAATAGTGCATATATCCACTTCAGAATTTGTAATTATATTAGTTTTTACATGGCTAATACATTTGCATACTCAATTGTAAATTTGTAAACAAAAAGTTCACAACTCAGCTAATAATTCATGTATCCACTTCAGAATTTGTATTTATATTAGTTTTTACACGGCTAATACATTTGCATGCTCAATTGTAAAATTGTAAACAAAAAGTTCACAGCTCAGATAATAGTGCATATATCCACTTCAGAATTTGTATTTATATTAGTTTTTACATGGCTAATACATTTGCATACTCAATTGTAAATTTGTAAACAAAAAGTTCACAGCTCAGATAATAGTGCATATATCCACTTCAGAATTTGTAATTATATTAGTTTTTACATGGCTAATACATTTGCATACTCAGGTATAAATTTGTAAACAAAAATTTCACAACTCAGCTAATAATGCCTGAATCCACTTCAGAATTTGTATTTATATTAGTTTTTACAAGGCTAATACATTTGCATACTCAATTGTAAATTTGTAAACAAAAATTTCACAGCTCAGCTAATAATGCCTGTATCCACTTCAGAATTTGTATTTATATTAGTTTTTACAGGGCTAATTCATTTGCATACTCAATTGTAAATTTGTAAACAAAAAGGTCACAACTCAGCTAATAATGCATTCACTTCAAAATTTGTATTTATATTAGTTTTTACACGGCTAATACATTTGCATGCTCAATTGTAAAATTGTAAACAAAAAGTTCATAACTCAGATAATGGTGCATATATCCACTTCAGAATTTGTAATTATATTAGTTTTTACATGGCTAATACATTTGCATACTCAATTGTAAATTTGTTAACAAAAAGTTTACAACTCAGCTATTAATTCATGTATCTATCCACTTCAGAATTTGTATTTATATTAGTTTTTACACGGCTAATACATTTGCATGCTCAATTGTAAAATTGTAAACAAAAAGTTCACAACTCAGATAATAATGCATGTATCCACGGCAGAATTTATATTTAAATTAGTTCTTACACGGCTTATACATTTGCATACTCAATTGTAAATTTGTAAACAAAAAGTTCACAACTCAGCTAATAATGCCTGAATCCACTTCAGAATTTATATTTATATTAGTTTTTACACGTCTAATACATTTGCATGCTCAATTGTAAAATTGTAAACAAAAAGTTCACAACTCAGATAATAGTGCATATATCCACTTCAGAATTTGTAATTATATTAGTTTTTACATGGCTAATACATTTGCATACTCAATTGTAAATTTGTAAACAAAAAGTTCACAACTCAGCTAATAATGCATGTATCCACTTCAGAATTTGTATTTATATTAGTTTTTACAATGCTAATACATTTGCATACTCAATTGTAAATTTGTAAACAAAAAGTTCACAACTCAGCTAATAATGCATCTATCCACTTCAGAATTTGTAATTATATTAGTTTTTACAATGCTAATACATTTGCAAACTCAATAGTAAATTTGTAAACAAAAAGTTCACAACTCAGCTAATAATTCATGTATCCACTTCAGAATTTGTATTTATATTAGTTTTTACACGGCTAATACATTTGCATGCTCAATTGTAAATTTGTAAACAAAAAGTTCACAACTCAGATAATAGTGCATATATCCACTTCAGAATTTGTAATTATATTAGTTTTTACATGGCTAATACATTTGCATACTCAATTGTAAATTTGTAAACAAAAAGTTCACAACTCAGCTAATAATTCATGTATCCACTTCAGAATTTGTATTTATATTAGTTTTTACACGGCTAATACATTTGCATGCTCAATTGTAAAATTGTAAACAAAAAGTTCACAACTCAGATAATAGTGCCTATATCCACTTCAGAATTTGTAATTATATTAGTTTTTACATGGCTAATACATTTGCATGGCTAATACATCAGATAATAATGCATATATCCACTTTAGAATTTATATTTAAATTAGTTCTTACAATGCTAATACATTTGCATACTCAATTGTAAATTTGTAAACAAAAAGTTCACAACTCAGATAATAATGCATATATCCACGGCAGAATTTGTACTTATATTAGTTTTTAGAAGGCTAATACATTTGCATACTCAATTGTAAATTTGTAAACAAAAAGTTCACAACTCCGCTAAAAATGCCTGAATCCACTTCAGAATTTGTATTTATATTAGTTTTTACACGGCTAATACATTTGCATGCTCAATTGTAAAATTGTGAACAAAAAGTTCACAACTCAGATAATAGTGCATATATCCACTTCAGAATTTGTAATTATATTAGTTTTTACATGGCTAATACATTTGCATACTCAATTGTAAATTTGTAAACAAAAAGTTCACAACTCAGCTAATAATGCATTCACTTCAGAATTTGTATTTATATTAGTTTTTACACGGCTAATACATTTGCATGCTCAATTGTAAAATTGTGAACAAAAAGTTCACAACTCAGCTAATAATGCCTGAATCCACATCAGAATTTATATTTAAATTAGTTCTTACAATGCTAATACATTTGCATACTCAATTGCAAATTTGTAAACAAAAAGTTCACATCTCAGCTATAATGCATGTATCCACGGCAGAATTTATATTTAAATTAGTTCTTACAATGCTAATACATTTGCATACTCAATTGTAAATTTGTAAACAAAAAGTTCACAACTCAGCTAATAATGCATTCACTTCAGAATTTGTATTTATATTAGTTTTTACACGGCTAATACATTTGCATGCTCAATTGTAAAATTGTGAACAAAAAGTTCACAACTCAGCTAATAATGCCTGAATCCACATCAGAATTTATATTTAAATTAGTTCTTACAATGCTAATACATTTGCATACTCAATTGCAAATTTGTAAACAAAAAGTTCACATCTCAGCTATAATGCATGTATCCACGGCAGAATTTATATTTAAATTAGTTCTTACAATGCTAATACATTTGCATACTCAATTGTAAATTTGTAAACAAAAAGTTCACAACTCAGCTAATAATTCATGTATCCACTTCAGAATTTGTATTTATATTAGTTTTTACACGGCTAATACATTTGCATGCTCAATTGTAAATTTGTAAACAAAAAGTTCACAACTCAGATAATAGTGCATATATCCACTTCAGAATTTGTAATTATATTAGTTTTTACATGGCTAATACATTTGCATACTCAATTGTAAATTTGTAAACAAAAAGTTCACAACTCAGCTAATAATTCATGTATCCACTTCAGAATTTGTATTTATATTAGTTTTTACACGGCTAATACATTTGCATGCTCAATTGTAAAATTGTAAACAAAAAGTTCACAACTCAGATAATAGTGCCTATATCCACTTCAGAATTTGTAATTATATTAGTTTTTACATGGCTAATACATTTGCATGGCTAATACATCAGATAATAATGCATATATCCACTTTAGAATTTATATTTAAATTAGTTCTTACAATGCTAATACATTTGCATACTCAATTGTAAATTTGTAAACAAAAAGTTCACAACTCAGATAATAATGCATATATCCACGGCAGAATTTGTACTTATATTAGTTTTTAGAAGGCTAATACATTTGCATACTCAATTGTAAATTTGTAAACAAAAAGTTCACAACTCCGCTAAAAATGCCTGAATCCACTTCAGAATTTGTATTTATATTAGTTTTTACACGGCTAATACATTTGCATGCTCAATTGTAAAATTGTGAACAAAAAGTTCACAACTCAGATAATAGTGCATATATCCACTTCAGAATTTGTAATTATATTAGTTTTTACATGGCTAATACATTTGCATACTCAATTGTAAATTTGTAAACAAAAAGTTCACAACTCAGCTAATAATGCATTCACTTCAGAATTTGTATTTATATTAGTTTTTACACGGCTAATACATTTGCATGCTCAATTGTAAAATTGTAAACAAAAAGTTCACAACTCAGATAATAGTGCATATATCCACTTCAGAATTTGTAATTATATTAGTTTTTACATGGCTAATACATTTGCATACTCAGGTATAAATTTGTAAACAAAAATTTCACAACTCAGCTAATAATAACTGAATCCACTTCAGAATTTGTATTTATATTAGTTTTTACAAGGCTAATACATTTGCATACTCAATTGTAAATTTGTAAACAAAAATTTCACAGCTCAGCTAATAATGCCTGTATCCACTTCAGAATTTGTATTTATATTAGTTTTTACAGGGCTAATTAATTTGCATACTCAATTGTAAATTTGTAAACAACAAGGTCACAACTCAGCTAATAATGCATTCACTTCAAAATTTGTATTTATATTAGTTTTTACACGGCTAATACATTTGCATGCTCAATTGTAAAATTGTAAACAAAAAGTTCATAACTCAGATAATGGTGCATATATCCACTTCAGAATTTGTAATTATATTAGTTTTTACATGGCTAATACATTTGCATACTCAATTGTAAATTTGTAAACAAAAAGTTCACAACTCAGCTAATAATGCATGTATCCACTTCAGAATTTGTATTTATATTAGTTTTTACAATGCTAATACATTTGCATACTCAATTGTAAATTTGTAAACAAAAAGTTCACAACTCAGCTAATAATGCATCTATCCACTTCAGAATTTGTAATTATATTAGTTTTTACAATGCTAATACATTTGCATACTCAATAGTAAATTTGTAAACAAAAAGTTCACAACTCAGCTAATAATTCATGTATCCACTTCAGAATTTGTATTTATATTAGTTTTTACACGGCTAATACATTTGCATGCTCAATTGTAAATTTGTAAACAAAAAGTTCACAACTCAGATAATAGTGCATATATCCACTTCAGAATTTGTAATTATATTAGTTTTTACATGGCTAATACATTTGCATACTCAATTGTAAATTTGTAAACAAAAAGTTCACAACTCAGCTAATAATTCATGTATCCACTTCAGAATTTGTATTTATATTAGTTTTTACACGGCTAATACATTTGCATGCTCAATTGTAAAATTGTAAACAAAAAGTTCACAACTCAGATAATAGTGCCTATATTCACTTCAGAATTTGTAATTATATTAGTTTTTACATGGCTAATACATTTGCATACTCAATTGTAAATTTGTAAACAAAAAGTTCACAACTCAGCTAATAATGCATGTATCCACTTCAGAATTTGTATTTATATTAGTTTTTACACGGCTAATACATTTGCATGCTCAATTGTAAATTTGTAAACAAAAATTTCACAGCTCAGCTTATAATGCCTGTATCCACTTCAGAATTTGTATTTATATTAGTTTTTACAGGGCTAATTCATTTGCATACTCAATTGTAAATTTGTAAACAAAAAGGTCACAACTCAGCTAATAATGCATTCACTTCAAAATTTGTATTTATATTAGTTTTTACACGGCTAATACATTTGCATGCTCAATTGTAAAATTGTAAACAAAAAGTTCATAACTCAGATAATGGTGCATATATCCACTTCAGAATTTGTAATTATATTAGTTTTTACATGGCTAATACATTTGCATACTCAATTGTAAATTTGTTAACAAAAAGTTTACAACTCAGCTATTAATTCATGTATCCACTTCAGAATTTGTATTTATATTAGTTTTTACACGGCTAATACATTTGCATGCTCAATTGTAAAATTGTAAACAAAAAGTTCACAACTCAGATAATAATGCATGTATCCACGGCAGAATTTATATTTAAATTAGTTCTTACACGGCTTATACATTTGCATACTCAATTGTAAATTTGTAAACAAAAAGTTCACAACTCAGCTAATAATGCCTGAATCCACTTCAGAATTTATATTTATATTAGTTTTTACACGTCTAATACATTTGCATGCTCAATTGTAAAATTGTAAACAAAAAGTTCACAACTCAGATAATAGTGCATATATCCACTTCAGAATTTGTAATTATATTAGTTTTTACATGGCTAATACATTTGCATACTCAATTGTAAATTTGTAAACAAAAAGTTCACAACTCAGCTAATAATGCATGTATCCACTTCAGAATTTGTATTTATATTAGTTTTTACAATGCTAATACATTTGCATACTCAATTGTAAATTTGTAAACAAAAAGTTCACAACTCAGCTAATAATGCATCTATCCACTTCAGAATTTGTAATTATATTAGTTTTTACAATGCTAATACATTTGCATACTCAATAGTAAATTTGTAAACAAAAAGTTCACAACTCAGCTAATAATTCATGTATCCACTTCAGAATTTGTATTTATATTAGTTTTTACACGGCTAATACATTTGCATGCTCAATTGTAAATTTGTAAACAAAAAGTTCACAACTCAGATAATAGTGCATATATCCACTTCAGAATTTGTAATTATATTAGTTTTTACATGGCTAATACATTTGCGTACTCAATTGTAAATTTGTAAACAAAAAGTTCACAACTCAGCTAATAATTCATGTATCCACTTCAGAATTTGTATTTATATTAGTTTTTACACGGCTAATACATTTGCATGCTCAATTGTAAAATTGTAAACAAAAAGTTCACAACTCAGATAATAGTGCCTATATCCACTTCAGAATTTGTAATTATATTAGTTTTTACATGGCTAATACATTTGCATGGCTAATACATCAGATAATAATGCATATATCCACTTTAGAATTTATATTTAAATTAGTTCTTACAATGCTAATACATTTGCATACTCAATTGTAAATTTGTAAACAAAAAGTTCACAACTCAGATAATAATGCATATATCCACGGCAGAATTTGTACTTATATTAGTTTTTAGAAGGCTAATACATTTGCATACTCAATTGTAAATTTGTAAACAAAAAGTTCACAACTCCGCTAAAAATGCCTGAATCCACTTCAGAATTTGTATTTATATTAGTTTTTACACGGCTAATACATTTGCATGCTCAATTGTAAAATTGTGAACAAAAAGTTCACAACTCAGATAATAGTGCATATATCCACTTCAGAATTTGTAATAATATTAGTTTTTACATGGCTAATACATTTGCATACTCAATTGTAAATTTGTAAACAAAAAGTTCACAACTCAGCTAATAATGCATTCACTTCAGAATTTGTATTTATATTAGTTTTTACACGGCTAATACATTTGCATGCTCAATTGTAAAATTGTGAACAAAAAGTTCACAACTCAGCTAATAATGCCTGAATCCACATCAGAATTTATATTTAAATTAGTTCTTACAATGCTAATACATTTGCATACTCAATTGCAAATTTGTAAACAAAAAGTTCACATCTCAGCTATAATGCATGTATCCACGGCAGAATTTATATTTAAATTAGTTCTTACAATGCTAATACATTTGCATAATCAATTGTAAATTTGTAAACAAAAAGTTCACAACTCAGCTAATAATGCATTCACTTCAGAATTTGTATTTATATTAGTTTTTACACGGCTAATACATTTGCATGCTCAATTGTAAAATTGTGAACAAAAAGTTCACAACTCAGCTAATAATGCCTGAATCCACATCAGAATTTATATTTAAATTAGTTCTTACAATGCTAATACATTTGCATACTCAATTGCAAATTTGTAAACAAAAAGTTCACATCTCAGCTATAATGCATGTATCCACGGCAGAATTTATATTTAAATTAGTTCTTACAATGCTAATACATTTGCATACTCAATTGTAAATTTGTAAACAAAAAGTTCACAACTCAGCTAATAATTCATGTATCCACTTCAGAATTTGTATTTATATTAGTTTTTACACGGCTAATACATTTGCATGCTCAATTGTAAATTTGTAAACAAAAAGTTCACAACTCAGATAATAGTGCATATATCCACTTCAGAATTTGTAATTATATTAGTTTTTACATGGCTAATACATTTGCATACTCAATTGTAAATTTGTAAACAAAAAGTTCACAACTCAGCTAATAATTCATGTATCCACTTCAGAATTTGTATTTATATTAGTTTTTACACGGCTAATACATTTGCATGCTCAATTGTAAAATTGTAAACAAAAAGTTCACAACTCAGATAATAGTACCTATATCCACTTCAGAATTTGTAATTATATTAGTTTTTACATGGCTAATACATTTGCATACTCAATTGTAAATTTGTAAACAAAAAGTTCACAACTCAGCTAATAATGCATGTATCCACTTCAGAATTTGTATTTATATTAGTTTTTACACGGCTAATACATTTGCATGCTCAATTGTAAAATTGTAAACAAAAAGTTCACAGCTCAGATAATAGTGCATATATCCACTTCAGAATTTGTAATTATATTAGTTTTTACATGGCTAATACATTTGCATACTCAGGTATAAATTTGTAAACAAAAATTTCACAACTCAGCTAATAATGCCTGAATCCACTTCAGAATTTGTATTTATATTAGTTTTTACAAGGCTAATATATTTGCATACTCAATTGTAAATTTGTAAACAAAAATTTCACAGCTCAGCTAATAATGCCTGTATCCACTTCAGAATTTGTATTTATATTAGTTTTTACAGGGCTAATTAATTTGCATACTCAATTGTAAATTTGTAAACAAAAAGGTCACAACTCAGCTAATAATTCATGTATCCACTTCAGAATTTGTATTTATATTAGTTTTTACACGGCTAATACATTTGCATGCTCAATTGTAAACAAAAAGTTCACAACTCAGATAATAGTACCTATATCCACTTCAGAATTTGTAATTATATTAGTTTTTACATGGCTAATACATTTGCATACTCAATTGTAAATTTGTAAACAAAAAGTTCACAACTCAGCTAATAATGCATGTATCCACTTCAGAATTTGTATTTATATTAGTTTTTACACGGCTAATACATTTGCATGCTCAATTGTAAAATTGTAAACAAAAAGTTCATAACTCAGATAATGGTGCATATATCCACTTCAGAATTTGTAATTATATTAGTTTTTACATGGCTAATACATTTGCATACTCAATTGTAAATTTGTTAACAAAAAGTTTACAACTCAGCTATTAATTCATGTATCCACTTCAGAATTTGTATTTATATTAGTTTTTACACGGCTAATACATTTGCATGCTCAATTGTAAAATTGTAAACAAAAAGTTCACAACTCAGATAATAATGCATGTATCCACGGCAGAATTTATATTTAAATTAGTTCTTACACGGCTTATACATTTGCATACTCAATTGTAAATTTGTAAACAAAAAGTTCACAACTCAGCTAATAATGCCTGAATCCACTTCAGAATTTATATTTATATTAGTTTTTACACGTCTAATACATTTGCATGCTCAATTGTAAAATTGTAAACAAAAAGTTCACAACTCAGATAATAGTGCATATATCCACTTCAGAATTTGTAATTATATTAGTTTTTACATGGCTAATACATTTGCATACTCAATTGTAAATTTGTAAACAAAAAGTTCACAACTCAGCTAATAATGCATGTATCCACTTCAGAATTTGTATTTATATTAGTTTTTACAATGCTAATACATTTGCATACTCAATTGTAAATTTGTAAACAAAAAGTTCACAACTCAGCTAATAATGCATCTATCCACTTCAGAATTTGTAATTATATTAGTTTTTACAATGCTAATACATTTGCATACTCAATAGTAAATTTGTAAACAAAAAGTTCACAACTCAGCTAATAATTCATGTATCCACTTCAGAATTTGTATTTATATTAGTTTTTACACGGCTAATACATTTGCATGCTCAATTGTAAATTTGTAAACAAAAAGTTCACAACTCAGATAATAGTGCATATATCCACTTCAGAATTTGTAATTATATTAGTTTTTACATGGCTAATACATTTGCATACTCAATTGTAAATTTGTAAACAAAAAGTTCACAACTCAGCTAATAATTCATGTATCCACTTCAGAATTTGTATTTATATTAGTTTTTACACGGCTAATACATTTGCATGCTCAATTGTAAAATTGTAAACAAAAAGTTCACAACTCAGATAATAGTGCCTATATCCACTTCAGAATTTGTAATTATATTAGTTTTTACATGGCTAATACATTTGCATGGCTAATACATCAGATAATAATGCATATATCCACTTTAGAATTTATATTTAAATTAGTTCTTACAATGCTAATACATTTGCATACTCAATTGTAAATTTGTAAACAAAAAGTTCACAACTCAGATAATAATGCATATATCCACGGCAGAATTTGTACTTATATTAGTTTTTAGAAGGCTAATACATTTGCATACTCAATTGTAAATTTGTAAACAAAAAGTTCACAACTCCGCTAAAAATGTCTGTATCCACTTCAGAATATGTATTTATAATAGTTTTACACGGCTAATACATTTGCATACTCAATTGTAAATTTGAAAACAAAAAGTTCACAACTCAGCTAATAATGCATGAATCCACTTCAGAATTTGTATTTATATTAGTTTTTACACGGCTAATACATTTGCATGCTCAATTGTAAAATTGTAAACAAAAAGTTCACAACTCAGATAATAGTGCATATATCCACTTCAGAATTTGTAATTATGTTAGTTTTTACATGGCTAATACATTTGCATACTCAATTGTAAATTTGTAAACAAAAAGTTCACAACTCAGCTAATAATGCATTCACTTCAGAATTTGTATTTATATTAGTTTTTACACGGCTAATACATTTGCATGCTCAATTGTAAAATTGTGAACAAAAAGTTCACAACTCAGCTAATAATGCCTGAATCCACTTCAGAATTTATATTTAAATTAGTTCTTACAATGCTAATACATTTGCATACTCAATTGCAAATTTGTAAACAAAAAGTTCACATCTCAGCTATAATGCATGTATCCACGGCAGAATTTATATTTAAATTAGTTCTTACAATGCTAATACATTTGCATACTCAATTGTAAATTTGTAAACAAAAAGTTCAAAACTCAGCTAATAATGCATGTATCGACGCACAGTAGCGCCTCTCGAACAATTAGCGTTGCAAAAATCAATAAAGTCATGTTCGCAAAACGATTTTAACCATACTTATTCGATAGGAAATTTAACAAGGATTCAGAATCTGCAATAAAAATAATTTTAAGATTTTTTTTGTAGAAGTTATGAGCATTTAAAGTTGAACTTTGTTTCGTTTTTTGCATCATAAAAAAAAAATGTGTAAATTGGTCGACTTTCAGGTAATATTACAAAAAAAACATAAAACCAATGGTTATGGTTTTTACTTTAAATGATAGATACATTCATAAACTATTAAAGAATCTAAAAAAAACGACACTTTGGTTTGGGCTTCTACAGGTAAATCGCTACCTGCCAGGTGTCCATTTTTTTCACCTTTTTCTGCCTAAAGTAGTCTATATCTTCTGACGCCAATGAAAGCCACTGACTACACTATGACTACAAGTTCCGTGGATCTTTCCTGGATCAGAATTAACTTTCATCGGCTGCGTCGAGCTGCGTCTGCGGAAATGCAACGCAAAAAACCAAAACAACTCAGGGTAAAATATACCAAAATACCGACACAATTTCATACATTTCAAGAAATATACTAACTGAAGCGCGTGGCGGTTACACTTCGAATTAAAAAAAATTTTTTTTTTTTTTCAGTTTTCAAATTATTTTTATTTGAGCAAATACATAAAAATAAACATAAAAAATTACATAAAAATTTTTGTTTAAAAATTGTTTTCATTGAAAAAAAATTATTTTTTCACTTTGATACCCTTTAAAAAGGCGTATTTGTGGGCGTGGTACTTTATGCAGTACATATATATTTTACAACAATTACCTGTCCAATGCCGTTTCAATTATTCGATTACCTTATTTGGTTCAAAAGATATGATTTTTGCAACGCTAAATGAGAAAAGGCGCTACTGTGCGACGGCAGAATTTGTACTTATATTAGTTTTTACACGGCTTATACATTTGCATACTCAATTGTAAATTTGTAAACAAAAAGTTCACAACTCAGCTAATAATGCCTGAATCCACTTCAGAATTTATATTTAAATTAGTTTTTACACGTCTAATACATTTGCATACTCAATTGTAAATTTGTAAACAAAAATTCACAACTCAGATAATAATGCATATATCCACTTTAGAATTTATATTTAAATTAGTTCTTACAATGCTAATACATTTGCATACTCAATTGTAAATTTGTAAACAAAAAGTTCACAACTCAGATAATAATGCATATATCCACGGCAGAATTTATATTTAAATTAGTTCTTACAATGCTAATACATTTGCATACTCAATTGTAAATTTGTAAACAAAAAGTTCACAACTCCGCTAATAATGCATGTATCCACGGCAGAATTTGTACTTATATTAGTTTTTAGAAGGCTAATACATTTGCATACTCAATTGTAAATTTGTAAACAAAAAGTTCGCAGCTCCGCTAAAAATGTCTGTATCCACTTCAGAATATGTATTTATAATAGTTTTACACGGCTAATACATTTGCATACTCAATTGTAAATTTGAAAACAAAAAGTTCACAACTCAGCTAATAATGCCTGAATCCACTTCAGAATTTGTATTTATATTAGTTTTTACACGGCTAATACATTTGCATACTCAATTGCAAATTTGTAAACAAAAAGTTCACATCTCAGCTATAATGCATGTATCCACGGCAGAATTTATATTTAAATTAGTTCTTACAATGCTAATACATTTGCATACTCAATTGTAAATTTGTAAACAAAAAGTTCACAACTCCGCTAATAATGCATGTATCCATGGCAGAATTTGTACTTAAATTAGTTTTTAGAAGGCTAATACATTTGCATACTCAATTGTAAATTTCTAAACAAAAAGTTCACAACTCAGCTAATAATGCATCTATCCACTTCAGAATTTGT
Organism: Drosophila kikkawai; assembly: GCF_030179895.1. Classification (NCBI taxonomy): domain Eukaryota; kingdom Metazoa; phylum Arthropoda; class Insecta; order Diptera; family Drosophilidae; genus Drosophila; species Drosophila kikkawai. Next base: position 19,631 of record NW_027222727.1, read on the forward strand.
AATTATATTAGTTTTTACAATGCTAATACATTTGCATACTCAATAGTAAATTTGTAAACAAAAAGTTCACAACTCAGCTAATAATTCATGTATCCACTTCAGAATTTGTATTTATATTAGTTTTTACACGTCTAATACATTTGCATGCTCAATTGTAAAATTGTAAACAAAAAGTTCACAACTCAGATAATAGTGCATATATCCACTTCAGAATTTGTAATTATATTAGTTTTTACATGGCTAATACATTTGCATACTCAATTGTAAATTTGTAAACAAAAAGTTCACAACTCAGCTAATAATGCATCTATCCACTTCAGAATTTGTAATTATATTAGTTTTTACAATGCTAATACATTTGCATACTCAATAGTAAATTTGTAAACAAAAAGTTCACAACTCAGCTAATAATTCATGTATCCACTTCAGAATTTGTATTTATATTAGTTTTTACAAGGCTAATACATTTGCATGCTCAATTGTAAATTTGTAAACAAAACGTTCACAACTCAGATAATAGTGCATATATCCACTTCAGAATTTGTAATTATATTAGTTTTTACATGGCTAATACATTTGCATACTCAATTGTAAATTTGTAAACAAAAAGTTCACAACTCAGATAATAATTCATGTATCCACTTCAGAATTTGTATTTATATTAGTTTTTACACGGCTAATACATTTGCATGCTCAATTGTAAAATTGTAAACAAAAAGTTCACAACTCAGATAATAGTGCCTATATCCACTTCAGAATTTGTAATTATATTAGTTTTTACATGGCTAATACATTTGCATACTCAATTGTAAATTTGTAAACAAAAAGTTCACAACTCAGCTAATAATGCATGTATCCACTTCAGAATTTGTAATTATATTAGTTTTTACACGTCTAATACATTTGCATGCTCAATTGTAAAATTGTAAACAAAAAGTTCACAACTCAGATAATAGTGCATATATCCACTTCAGAATTTGTAATTATATTAGTTTTTACATGGCTAATACATTTGCATACTCAATTGTAAATTTGTAAACAAAAAGTTCACAACTCAGCTAATAATGCATGTATCCACTTCAGAATTTGTATTTATATTAGTTTTTACAATGCTAATACATTTGCATACTCAATAGTAAATTTGTAAACAAAAAGTTCACAACTCAGCTAATAATGCCTGAATCCACTTCAGAATTTATATTTATATTAGTTTTTACACGTCTAATACATTTGCATGCTCAATTGTAAAATTGTAAACAAAAAGTTCACAACTCAGATAATAGTGCATATATCCACTTCAGAATTTGTAATTATATTAGTTTTTACATGGCTAATACATTTGCATACTCAATTGTAAATTTGTAAACAAAAAGTTCACAACTCAGCTAATAATGCATGTATCCACTTCAGAATTTGTATTTATATTAGTTTTTACAATGCTAATACATTTGCATACTCAATTGTAAATTTGTAAACAAAAAGTTCACAACTCAGCTAATAATGCATCTATCCACTTCAGAATTTGTAATTATATTAGTTTTTACAATGCTAATACATTTGCATACTCAATAGTAAATTTGTAAACAAAAAGTTCACAACTCAGCTAATAATTCATGTATCCACTTCAGAATTTGTATTTATATTAGTTTTTACACGGCTAATACATTTGCATGCTCAATTGTAAATTTGTAAACAAAAAGTTCACAACTCAGATAATAGTGCATATATCCACTTCAGAATTTGTAATTATATTAGTTTTTACATGGCTAATACATTTGCATACTCAATTGTAAATTTGTAAACAAAAAGTTCACAACTCAGCTAATAATTCATGTATCCACTTCAGAATTTGTATTTATATTAGTTTTTACACGGCTAATACATTTGCATGCTCAATTGTAAAATTGTAAACAAAAAGTTCACATCTCAGATAATAGTGCCTATATCCACTTCAGAATTTGTAATTATATTAGTTTTTACATGGCTAATACATTTGCATACTCAATTGTAAATTTGTAAACAAAAAGTTCACAACTCAGCTAATAATGCATGTATCCACTTCAGAATTTGTATTTATATTAGTTTTTACACGGCTAATACATTTGCATGCTCAATTGTAAAATTGTAAACAATAAGTTCACAGCTCAGATAATAGTGCATATATCCACTTCAGAATTTGTAATTATATTAGTTTTTACATGGCTAATACATTTGCATACTCAGGTATAAATTTGTAAACAAAAATTTCACAACTCAGCTAATAATGCCTGAATCCACTTCAGAATTTGTATTTATATTAGTTTTTACAAGGCTAATACATTTGCATACTCAATTGTAAATTTGTAAACAAAAAGTTCACAACTCAGCTAATAATGCATTCACTTCAGAATTTGTATTTATATTAGTTTTTACACGGCTAATACATTTGCATGCTCAATTGTAAAATTGTGAACAAAAAGTTCACAACTCAGCTAATAATGCCTGAATCCACTTCAGAATTTATATTTAAATTAGTTCTTACAATGCTAATACATTTGCATACTCAATTGCAAATTTGTAAACAAAAAGTTCACATCTCAGCTATAATGCATGTATCCACGGCAGAATTTATATTTAAATTAGTTCTTACAATGCTAATACATTTGCATACTCAATTGTAAATTTGTAAACAAAAAGTTCAAAACTCAGCTAATAATGCATGTATCGACGCACAGTAGCGCCTCTCGAACAATTAGCGTTGCAAAAATCAATAAAGTCATGTTCGCAAAACGATTTTAACCATACTTATTCGACAGGAAATTTAACAAGGATTCAGAATCTGCAATAAAAATAATTTTAAGATTTTTTTTGTAGAAGTTATGAGCATTTAAAGTTGAACTTTGTTTCGTTTTTTGCATCATAAAAAAAAAATGTGTAAATTGGTCGACTTTCAGGTAATATTACAAAAAAAACATAAAACCAATGGTTATGGTTTTTACTTTAAATGATAGATACATTCATAAACTATTAAAGAATCTAAAAAAAACGACACTTTGGTTTGGGCTTCTACAGGTAAATCGCTACCTGCCAGGTGTCCATTTTTTTCACCTTTTTCTGCCTAAAGTAGTCTATATCTTCTGACGCCAATGAAAGCCACTGACTACACTATGACTACAAGTTCCGTGGATCTTTCCTGGATCAGAATTAACTTTCATCGGCTGCGTCGAGCTGCGTCTGCGGAAATGCAACGCAAAAAACCAAAACAACTCAGGGTAAAATATACCAAAATACCGACACAATTTCATACATTTCAAGAAATATACTAACTGAAGCGCGTGGCGGTTACACTTCGAATTAAAAAAAATTTTTTTTTTTTCTGTTTTCAAATTATTTTTATTTGAGCAAATACATAAAAATAAACATAAAAAATTACATAAAAATTTTTGTTTAAAAATTGTTTTCATTGAAAAAAAATTATTTTTTCACTTTGATACCCTTTAAAAAGGCGTATTTGTGGGCGTGGTACTTTATGCAGTACATATATATTTTACAACAATTACCTGTCCAATGCCGTTTCAATTATTCGATTACCTTATTTGGTTCAAAAGATATGATTTTTGCAACGCTAAATGAGAAAAGGCGCTACTGTGCGACGGCAGAATTTGTACTTATATTAGTTTTTACACGGCTTATACATTTGCATACTCAATTGTAAATTTGTAAACAAAAAGTTCACAACTCAGCTAATAATGCCTGAATCCACTTCAGAATTTATATTTAAATTAGTTTTTACACGTCTAATACATTTGCATACTCAATTGTAAATTTGTAAACAAAAATTCACAACTCAGATAATAATGCATATATCCACTTTAGAATTTATATTTAAATTAGTTCTTACAATGCTAATACATTTGCATACTCAATTGTAAATTTGTAAACAAAAAGTTCACAACTCAGATAATAATGCATATATCCACGGCAGAATTTATATTTAAATTAGTTCTTACAATGCTAATACATTTGCATACTCAATTGTAAATTTGTAAACAAAAAGTTCACAACTCCGCTAATAATGCATGTATCCACGGCAGAATTTGTACTTATATTAGTTTTTAGAAGGCTAATACATTTGCATACTCAATTGTAAATTTGTAAACAAAAAGTTCGCAGCTCCGCTAAAAATGTCTGTATCCACTTCAGAATATGTATTTATAATAGTTTTACACGGCTAATACATTTGCATACTCAATTGTAAATTTGAAAACAAAAAGTTCACAACTCAGCTAATAATGCCTGAATCCACTTCAGAATTTGTATTTATATTAGTTTTTACACGGCTAATACATTTGCATACTCAATTGCAAATTTGTAAACAAAAAGTTCACATCTCAGCTATAATGCATGTATCCACGGCAGAATTTATATTTAAATTAGTTCTTACAATGCTAATACATTTGCATACTCAATTGTAAATTTGTAAACAAAAAGTTCACAACTCCGCTAATAATGCATGTATCCACGGCAGAATTTGTACTTAAATTAGTTTTTAGAAGGCTAATACATTTGCATACTCAATTGTAAATTTCTAAACAAAAAGTTCACAACTCAGCTAATAATGCATCTATCCACTTCAGAATTTGTAATTATATTAGTTTTTACAATGCTAATACATTTGCATACTCAATAGTAAATTTGTAAACAAAAAGTTCACAACTCAGCTAATAATTCATGTATCCACTTCAGAATTTGTATTTATATTAGTTTTTACACGTCTAATACATTTGCATGCTCAATTGTAAAATTGTAAACAAAAAGTTCACAACTCAGATAATAGTGCATATATCCACTTCAGAATTTGTAATTATATTAGTTTTTACATGGCTAATACATTTGCATACTCAATTGTAAATTTGTAAACAAAAAGTTCACAACTCAGCTAATAATGCATCTATCCACTTCAGAATTTGTAATTATATTAGTTTTTACAATGCTAATACATTTGCATACTCAATAGTAAATTTGTAAACAAAAAGTTCACAACTCAGCTAATAATTCATGTATCCACTTCAGAATTTGTATTTATATTAGTTTTTACAAGGCTAATACATTTGCATGCTCAATTGTAAATTTGTAAACAAAAAGTTCACAACTCAGATAATAGTGCATATATCCACTTCAGAATTTGTAATTATATTAGTTTTTACATGGCTAATACATTTGCATACTCAATTGTAAATTTGTAAACAAAAAGTTCACAACTCAGATAATAATTCATGTATCCACTTCAGAATTTGTATTTATATTAGTTTTTACACGGCTAATACATTTGCATGCTCAATTGTAAAATTGTAAACAAAAAGTTCACAACTCAGATAATAGTGTCTATATCCACTTCAGAATTTGTAATTATATTAGTTTTTACATGGCTAATACATTTGCATACTCAATTGTAAATTTGTAACCAAAAAGTTCACAACTCAGCTAATAATGCATGTATCCACTTCAGAATTTGTAATTATATTAGTTTTTACACGTCTAATACATTTGCATGCTCAATTGTAAAATTGTAAACAAAAAGTTCACAACTCAGATAATAGTGCATATATCCACTTCAGAATTTGTAATTATATTAGTTTTTACATGGCTAATACATTTGCATACTCAATTGTAAATTTGTAAACAAAAAGTTCACAACTCAGCTAATAATGCATGTATCCACTTCAGAATTTGTATTTATATTAGTTTTTACAATGCTAATACATTTGCATACTCAATAGTAAATTTGTAAACAAAAAGTTCACAACTCAGCTAATAATGCCTGAATCCACTTCAGAATTTATATTTATATTAGTTTTTACACGTCTAATACATTTGCATGCTCAATTGTAAAATTGTAAACAAAAAGTTCACAACTCAGATAATAGTGCATATATCCACTTCAGAATTTGTAATTATATTAGTTTTTACATGGCTAATACATTTGCATACTCAATTGTAAATTTGTAAACAAAAAGTTCACAACTCAGCTAATAATGCATGTATCCACTTCAGAATTTGTATTTATATTAGTTTTTACAATGCTAATACATTTGCATACTCAATTGTAAATTTGTAAACAAAAAGTTCACAACTCAGCTAATAATGCATCTATCCACTTCAGAATTTGTAATTATATTAGTTTTTACAATGCTAATACATTTGCATACTCAATAGTAAATTTGTAAACAAAAAGTTCACAACTCAGCTAATAATTCATGTATCCACTTCAGAATTTGTATTTATATTAGTTTTTACACGGCTAATACATTTGCATGCTCAATTGTAAATTTGTAAACAAAAAGTTCACAACTCAGATAATAGTGCATATATCCACTTCAGAATTTGTAATTATATTAGTTTTTACATGGCTAATACATTTGCTACTCAATTGTAAATTTGTAAACAAAAAGTTCACAACTCAGCTAATAATTCATGTATCCACTTCAGAATTTGTATTTATATTAGTTTTTACACGGCTAATACATTTGCATGCTCAATTGTAAAATTGTAAACAAAAAGTTCACAACTCAGCTAATAATGCATGTATCCACTTCAGAATTTGTATTTATATTAGTTTTTACACGGCTAATACATTTGCATGCTCAATTGTAAAATTGTAAACAATAAGTTCACAGCTCAGATAATAGTGCATATATCCACTTCAGAATTTGTAATTATATTAGTTTTTACATGGCTAATACATTTGCATACTCAGGTATAAATTTGTAAACAAAAATTTCACAACTCAGCTAATAATGCCTGAATCCACTTCAGAATTTGTATTTATATTAGTTTTTACAAGGCTAATACATTTGCATACTCAATTGTAAATTTGTAAACAAAAATTTCACAGCTCAGCTAATAATGCCTGTATCCACTTCAGAATTTGTATTTATATTAGTTTTTACAGGGCTAATTCATTTGCATACTCAATTGTAAATTTGTAAACAAAAAGGTCACAACTCAGCTAATAATGCATTCACTTCAAAATTTGTATTTATATTAGTTTTTCACGGCTAATACATTTGCATGCTCAATTGTAAAATTGTTAACAAAAAGTTCATAACTCAGATAATGGTGCATATATCCACTTCAGAATTTGTAATTATATTAGTTTTTACATGGCTAATACATTTGCATACTCAATTGTAAATTTGTTAACAAAAAGTTTACAACTCAGCTATTAATTCATGTATCCACTTCAGAATTTGTATTTATATTAGTTTTTACACGGCTAATACATTTGCATGCTCAATTGTAAAATTGTAAACAAAAAGTTCACAACTCAGATAATAATGCATGTATCCACGGCAGAATTTATATTTAAATTAGTTCTTACACGGCTTATACATTTGCATACTCAATTGTAAATTTGTAAACAAAAAGTTCACAACTCAGCTAATAATGCCTGAATCCACTTCAGAATTTATATTTATATTAGTTTTTACACGTCTAATACATTTGCATGCTCAATTGTAAAATTGTAAACAAAAAGTTCACAACTCAGATAATAGTGCATATATCCACTTCAGAATTTGTAATTATATTAGTTTTTACATGGCTAATACATTTGCATACTCAATTGTAAATTTGTAAACAAAAAGTTCACAACTCAGCTAATAATGCATGTATCCACTTCAGAATTTGTATTTATATTAGTTTTTACAATGCTAATACATTTGCATACTCAATAGTAAATTTGTAAACAAAAAGTTCACAACTCAGCTAATAATGCCTGAATCCACTTCAGAATTTATATTTATATTAGTTTTTACACGTCTAATACATTTGCATGCTCAATTGTAAAATTGTAAACAAAAAGTTCACAACTCAGATAATAGTGCATATATCCACTTCAGAATTTGTAATTATATTAGTTTTTACATGGCTAATACATTTGCATACTCAATTGTAAATTTGTAAACAAAAAGTTCACAACTCAGCTAATAATGCATGTATCCACTTCAGAATTTGTATTTATATTAGTTTTTACAATGCTAATACATTTGCATACTCAATTGTAAATTTGTAAACAAAAAGTTCACAACTCAGCTAATAATGCATCTATCCACTTCAGAATTTGTAATTATATTAGTTTTTACAATGCTAATACATTTGCATACTCAATAGTAAATTTGTAAACAAAAAGTTCACAACTCAGCTAATAATTCATGTATCCACTTCAGAATTTGTATTTATATTAGTTTTTACACGGCTAATACATTTGCATGCTCAATTGTAAATTTGTAAACAAAAAGTTCACAACTCAGATAATAGTGCATATATCCACTTCAGAATTTGTAATTATATTAGTTTTTACATGGCTAATACATTTGCTACTCAATTGTAAATTTGTAAACAAAAAGTTCACAACTCAGCTAATAATTCATGTATCCACTTCAGAATTTGTATTTATATTAGTTTTTACACGGCTAATACATTTGCATGCTCAATTGTAAAATTGTAAACAAAAAGTTCACAACTCAGATAATAGTGCCTATATCCACTTCAGAATTTGTAATTATATTAGTTTTTACATGGCTAATACATTTGCATACTCAATTGTAAATTTGTAAACAAAAAGTTCACAACTCAGCTAATAATGCATGTATCCACTTCAGAATTTGTATTTATATTAGTTTTTACACGGCTAATACATTTGCATGCTCAATTGTAAAATTGTAAACAATAAGTTCACAGCTCAGATAATAGTGCATATATCCACTTCAGAATTTGTAATTATATTAGTTTTTACATGGCTAATACATTTGCATACTCAGGTATAAATTTGTAAACAAAAATTTCACAACTCAGCTAATAATGCCTGAATCCACTTCAGAATTTGTATTTATATTAGTTTTTACAAGGCTAATACATTTGCATACTCAATTGTAAATTTGTAAACAAAAATTTCACAGCTCAGCTAATAATGCCTGTATCCACTTCAGAATTTGTATTTATATTAGTTTTTACAGGGCTAATTCATTTGCATACTCAATTGTAAATTTGTAAACAAAAAGGTCACAACTCAGCTAATAATGCATTCACTTCAAAATTTGTATTTATATTAGTTTTTACACGGCTAATACATTTGCATGCTCAATTGTAAAATTGTAAACAAAAAGTTCATAACTCAGATAATGGTGCATATATCCACTTCAGAATTTGTAATTATATTAGTTTTTACATGGCTAATACATTTGCATACTCAATTGTAAATTTGTTAACAAAAAGTTCACAACTCAGATAATAATTCATGTATCCACTTCAGAATTTGTATTTATATTAGTTTTTACACGGCTAATACATTTGCATGCTCAATTGTAAAATTGTAAACAAAAAGTTCACAACTCAGATAATAGTGCCTATATCCACTTCAGAATTTGTAATTATATTAGTTTTTACATGGCTAATACATTTGCATACTCAATTGTAAATTTGTAAACAAAAAGTTCACAACTCAGCTAATAATGCATGTATCCACTTCAGAATTTGTAATTATATTAGTTTTTACACGTCTAATACATTTGCATGCTCAATTGTAAAATTGTAAACAAAAAGTTCACAACTCAGATAATAGTGCATATATCCACTTCAGAATTTGTAATTATATTAGTTTTTACATGGCTAATACATTTGCATACTCAATTGTAAATTTGTAAACAAAAAGTTCACAACTCAGCTAATAATGCATGTATCCACTTCAGAATTTGTATTTATATTAGTTTTTACACGGCTAATACATTTGCATGCTCAATTGTAAAATTGTAAACAATAAGTTCACAGCTCAGATAATAGTGCATATATCCACTTCAGAATTTGTAATTATATTAGTTTTTACATGGCTAATACATTTGCATACTCAGGTATAAATTTGTAAACAAAAATTTCACAACTCAGCTAATAATGCCTGAATCCACTTCAGAATTTGTATTTATATTAGTTTTTACAAGGCTAATACATTTGCATACTCAATTGTAAATTTGTAAACAAAAATTTCACAGCTCAGCTAATAATGCCTGTATCCACTTCAGAATTTGTATTTATATTAGTTTTTACAGGGCTAATTCATTTGCATACTCAATTGTAAATTTGTAAACAAAAAGTTCACAACTCAGCTAATAATGCATTCACTTCAAAATTTGTATTTATATTAGTTTTTACACGGCTAATACATTTGCATGCTCAATTGTAAAATTGTAAACAAAAAGTTCATAACTCAGATAATGGTGCATATATCCACTTCAGAATTTGTAATTATATTAGTTTTTACATGGCTAATACATTTGCATACTCAATTGTAAATTTGTTAACAAAAAGTTTACAACTCAGCTATTAATTCATGTATCCACTTCAGAATTTGTATTTATATTAGTTTTTACACGGCTAATACATTTGCATGCTCAATTGTAAAATTGTAAACAAAAAGTTCACAACTCAGATAATAATGCATGTATCCACGGCAGAATTTATATTTAAATTAGTTCTTACACGGCTTATACATTTGCATACTCAATTGTAAATTTGTAAACAAAAAGTTCACAACTCAGCTAATAATGCCTGAATCCACT
>NW_027222728.1:0-2778 GCF_030179895.1 Drosophila kikkawai
ATTTTACAATTGAGTATGCAAATGTATTAGCCATGTAAAAACTAATAAAATTACAAACTCTGAAGTGGATATATGCACTATTATCTGAGTTGTGAACTTTTTGTTTACAAATTTACAATTGAGCATGCAAATGTATTAGCCGTGTAAAAACTAATATAAATACAAATTCTGAAGTGGATACATGAATTATTAGCTGAGTTGTGAACTTTTTGTTTACAATTTTACAATTGAGTATGCAAATGTATTAGCCATGTAAAAACTAATAAAATTACAAACTCTGAAGTGGATATATGCACTATTATCTGAGTTGTGAACTTTTTGTTTACAAATTTACAATTGAGCATGCAAATGTATTAGCCGTGTAAAAACTAATATACATACAAATTCTGAAGTGGATACAGGCATTATTAGCTGAGCTGTGAACTTTTTGTTTACAAATTTACAATTGAGTATGCAAATGTATTAGCCTTATAAAAACTAATATAATTACAAATTGTGAAGTGGATACATGAATTAATAGCTGAGTTGTGAACTTTTTGTTTACAATTTTACAATTGAGTATGCAAATGTATTAGCCATGTAAAAACTAATAAAATTACAAACTCTGAAGTGGATATATGCACTATTATCTGAGTTGTGAACTTTTTGTTTACAAATTTACAATTGAGCATGCAAATGTATTAGCCGTGTAAAAACTAATATAAATACAAATTCTGAAGTGGATACATGAATTATTAGCTGAGTTGTGAACTTTTTGTTTACAAATTTACAATTGAGCATGCAAATGTATTAGCCGTGTAAAAACTAATATAAATACAAATTCTGAAGTGGATACATGAATTATTAGCTGAGTTGTGAACTTTTTGTTTACAATTTTACAATTGAGTGTGCAAATGTATTAGCCATGTAAAAACTAATATAATTACAAATTCTTAAGTGGATACATGAATTATTAGCTGAGTTGTGAACTTTTTGTTTACAAATTTACAATTGAGTATGTAAATGTATTAGCCATGTAAAAACTAATATAAATACAAATTCTGAAGTGGATACATGAATTATTAGCTGAGTTGTGAACTTTTTGTTTACAAATTTACAATTGAGTGTGCAAATGTATTAGCCATGTAAAAACTAATATAATTACAAATTCTTAAGTGGATACATGAATTATTAGCTGAGTTGTGAACTTTTTGTTTACAAATTTACAATTGAGTATGCAAATGTATTAACATTGTAAAAACTATAAAAACTAATATAAATACTAATTCTGAAGTGGATACAGGCATTATTAGCTGAGTTGTGAACTTTTTGTTTACAAATTTACAATTGAGTATGCAAATGTATTAGCCATGTAAAAACTAATATAAATACAAATTCTGAAGTGGATACATGAATTATTAGCTGAGTTGTGAACTTTTTGTTTACAATTTTACAATTGAGTGTGCAAATGTATTAGCCATGTAAAAACTAATATAATTACAAATTCTTAAGTGGATACATGAATTATTAGCTGAGTTGTGAACTTTTTGTTTACAAATTTACAATTGAGCATGCAAATGTATTAGCCGTGTAAAAACTAATATTAATACAAATTCTGAAGTGGATACATGAATTATTAGCTGAGTTGTGAACTTTTTGTTTACAATTTTACAATTGAGTGTGCAAATGTATTAGCCATGTAAAAACTAATATAATTACAAATTCTTAAGTGGATACATGAATTATTAGCTGAGTTGTGAACTTTTTGTTTACAAATTTACAATTGAGTATGCAAATGTATTAACATTGTAAAAACTATAAAAACTAATATAAATACTAATTCTGAAGTGGATACAGGCATTATTAGCTGAGTTGTGAACTTTTTGTTTACAAATGTACAATTGAGTATGCAAATGTATTAGCCATGTAAAAACTAATATAATTACAAATTCTGAAGTGGATACATGCATTACTAGCTGAGTTGTGAACTTTTTGTTTACAAATTTACAATTGAGTATGCAAATGTATTAGCCATGTAAAAACTAATATAAATACAAATTCTTAAGTGGATACATGAATTATTAGCTGAGTTGTGAACTTTTTGTTTACAAATTTACAATTGAGCATGCAAATGTATTAGCCGTGTAAAAACTAATATAATTACAAATTCTTAAGTGGATACATGAATTATTAGCTGAGTTGTGAACTTTTTGTTTACAAATTTACAATTGAGTATGCAAATGTATTAACATTGTAAAAACTATAAAAACTAATATAAATACAAATTCTGAAGTGGATACAGGCATTATTAGCTGAGCTGTGAACTTTTTGTTTACAAATTTACAATTGAGTATGCAAATGTATTAGCCTTGTAAAAACTAATATAATTACAAATTGTGAAGTGGATACATGAATTATTAGCTGAGTTGTGATCTTTTTGTTTACAATTTTACAATTGAGTATGCAAATGTATTAGCCATGTAAAAACTAATAAAATTACAAACTCTGAAGTGGATATATGCACTATTATCTGAGTTGTGAACTTTTTGTTTACAAATTTACAATTGAGCATGCAAATGTATTAGCCGTGTAAAAACTAATATAAATACAAATTCTGAAGTGGATACATGAATTATTAGCTGAGTTGTGAACTTTTTGTTTACAATTTTACAATTGAGTGTGCAAATGTATTAGCCATGTAAAAACTAATATAATTACAAATTCTGAAGTGGATATATGCACTATTATCTGAGTTGTGAACTTTTTGTTTACAAATTTACAATTGAGCATGCAAATGTA
>NW_027222729.1:0-4188 GCF_030179895.1 Drosophila kikkawai
CAAATGTATTAGCCGTGTAAAAACTAATATAATACTAATTCTGAAGTGGATTCAGGCATTATTAGCTGAGTTGTGAAATTTTTGTTTACAAATTTATACCTGAGTATGCAAATGTATTATCCTTGTAAAAACTAATATAAATACAAATTCTGAAGTGGATACATGCATTAATAGCTGAGTTGTGAACTTTTTGTTTATAAATTTACAATTGAGTATGCAAATGTATTAACCTTGTAAAAACTAATATAAATACAAATTCTGAAGTGGATACAGGCATTATTAGCTGAGTTGTGAACTTTTTGTTTACAAATTTACAATTGAGTATGCAAATGTATAAGCCGTGTAAAAACTAATATAAGTACAAATTCTGAAGTGGATACAGGCATTATTAGCTGCGCTGTGAACTTTTTGTTTACAAATTTACAATTGAGTATGCAAATGTATTAGCCGTGTAAAAACTAATATAAATACTAAATCTGAAGTGGATACAGGCATTATTAGCTGAGTTGTGAACTTTTTGTTTACAAATTTACAATTGATATGCAAATGTATTAGCCTTGTAAAAACTAATATAAATACAAATTCTAAAGTGGATACATGCATGATTAGCTGAGATGTGAACTTTTTGTTTACAAATTTACAATTGAGTATGCAAATGTATTAGCATTGTAAGAACTAATTTAAATATAAATTCTGCCGTGGATACATGCATTATAACCTGAGCTGTGAACTTTTTGTTTACAAATTTACATTTGAGTATGCAAATGTATTAGCCATGTAAAAAATAATATAAGTACAATTTATGCCGTGGATACATGCATTATTAGCTGAGTTGTGAACTTTTTGTATACAAATTTACAATTGAGTATGCAAATGTATTCGCCTTGTAAAAACTAATATAAGTACAAATTCTGCCGTGGATACATGCATTATTAGCTGAGTTGTGAACTTTTTGTTTACAAATTTCATTATTAGCTGAGATGTGAACTTTTTGTTTACAAATTTACAATTGAGTATGCAAATGTATTAGCCATGTAAAAACTAATATAAATACAATTTCTGAAGTGGATACAGGCATTATTAGCTGAGTTGTGAACTTTTTGTTTACAAATTTATAATTGAGTATGCAAATGTATTAGCCTTGTAAAAACTAATATAAATACAAATTCTGCCGTGGATACATGCATTATTAGCGGAGTTGTGAACTTTTTGATTACAAATTTACAATTGAGTATGCAAATGTATTAGCCGTGTAAAAACGAATATAAATACAAATTCTGAAGTGGATACATGTATTATTAGCTGAGCTGTGAACTTTTTGTCTACAGATTTACAATTAAGTATGCAAATGTATTAGCCATGTAACAAATAATATAAGTACAATTTATGCCGTGGATACATGCATTATTAGCTGAGTTGTGAACTTTTTGTTTACAAATTTCATTATTAGCTGAGATGTGAACTTTTTGTTTACAATTTTTACAATTGAGTATGCAAATGTATTAGCCGTGTAAAAACTAATATAAATACAAATTCTAAAGTGGATATATGCATTATAATATAAGTACAAATTCTGCCGTGGATTCAGGCATTATTAGCTGAGATGTGAACTTTTTGTTTACAAATTTACAATTGAGTATGCAAATGTATTAGCCGTGTAAAAACTAATATAATACTAATTCTGAAGTGGATTCAGGCATTATTAGCTGAGTTGTGAAATTTTTGTTTACAAATTTATACCTGAGTATGCAAATGTATTAACCTTGTAAAAACTAATATAAATACAAATTCTGAAGTGGATACATGCATTAATAGCTGAGTTGTGAACTTTTTGTTTATAAATTTACAATTGAGTATGCAAATGTATTAACCTTGTAAAAACTAATATAAATACAAATTCTGAAGTGGATACAGGCATTATTAGCTGAGTTGTGAACTTTTTGTTTACAAATTTACAATTGAGTATGCAAATGTATAAGCCGTGTAAAAACTAATATAAGTACAAATTCTGAAGTGGATACAGGCATTATTAGCTGCGCTGTGAACTTTTTGTTTACAAATTTACAATTGAGTATGCAAATGTATTAGCCGTGTAAAAACTAATATAAATACTAAATCTGAAGTGGATACAGGCATTATTAGCTGAGTTGTGAACTTTTTGTTTACAAATTTACAATTGATATGCAAATGTATTAGCCTTGTAAAAACTAATATAAATACAAATTCTAAAGTGGATACATGCATGATTAGCTGAGATGTGAACTTTTTGTTTACAAATTTACAATTGAGTATGCAAATGTATTAGCATTGTAAGAACTAATTTAAATATAAATTCTGCCGTGGATACATGCATTATTAGCATGTTTACAAATTTACAATTGATATGCAAATGTATTAGCCTTGTAAAAACTAATATAAATACAAATTCTAAAGTGGATACATGCATGATTAGCTGAGATGTGAACTTTTTGTTTACAAATTTACAATTGAGTATGCAAATGTATTAGCATTGTAAGAACTAATTTAAATATAAATTCTGCCGTGGATACATGCATTATTAGCTGAGCTGTGAACTTTTTGTTTACAAATTTACATTTGAGTATGCAAATGTATTAGCCATGTAAAAAATAATATAAGTACAATTTATGCCGTGGATACATGCATTATTAGCTGAGTTGTGAACTTTTTGTTTACAAATTTCATTATTAGCTGAGATGTGAACTTTTTGTTTACAATTTTTACAATTGAGTATGCAAATGTATTAGCCGTGTAAAAACTAATATAAATACAAATTCTAAAGTGGATATATGCATTATAATATAAGTACAAATTCTGCCGTGGATTCAGGCATTATTAGCTGAGATGTGAACTTTTTGTTTACAAATTTACAATTGAGTATGCAAATGTATTAGCCATGTAAAAACTAATATAAATACAATTTCTGAAGTGGATACAGGCATTATTAGCTGAGTTGTGAACTTTTTGTTTACAAATTTATAATTGAGTATGCAAATGTATTAGCCTTGTAAAAACTAATATAAATACAAATTCTCCCGTGGATACATGCATTATTAGCGGAGTTGTGAACTTTTTGATTACAAATTTACAATTGAGTATGCAAATGTATTAGCCGTGTAAAAACGAATATAAATACAAATTCTGAAGTGGATACATGTATTATTAGCTGAGCTGTGAACTTTTTGTCTACAGATTTACAATTAAGTATGCAAATGTATTAGCCATGTAACAAATAATATAAGTACAATTTATGCCGTGGATACATGCATTATTAGCTGAGTTGTGAACTTTTTGTTTACAAATTTCATTATTAGCTGATATGTGAACTTTTTGTTTACAATTTTTACAATTGAGTATGCAAATGTATTAGCCGTGTAAAAACTAATATAAATACAAATTCTAAAGTGGATATATGCATTATAATATAAGTACAAATTCTGCCGTGGATTCAGGCATTATTAGCTGAGATGTGAACTTTTTGTTTACAAATTTACAATTGAGTATGCAAATGTATTAGCCGTGTAAAAACTAATATAATACTAATTCTGAAGTGGATTCAGGCATTATTAGCTGAGTTGTGAAATTTTTGTTTACAAATTTATACCTGAGTATGCAAATGTATTAACCTTGTAAAAACTAATATAAATAAAAATTCTGAAGTGGATACATGCATTAATAGCTGAGTTGTGAACTTTTTGTTTATAAATTTACAATTGAGTATGCAAATGTATTAACCTTGTAAAAACTAATATAAATACAAATTCTGAAGTGGATACAGGCATTATTAGCTGAGTTGTGAACTTTTTGTTTACAAATTTACAATTGATATGCAAATGTATTAGCCTTGTAAAAACTAATATAAATACAAATTCTAAAGTGGATACATGCATGATTAGCTGAGATGTGAACTTTTTGTTTACAAATTTACAATTGAGTATGCAAATGTATTAGCATTGTAAGAACTAATTTAAATATAAATTCTTAAGTGGATACATGCATTATTAGCTGAGTTGTGAACTTTTTGTTTACAAATTTCATTATTAGCTGAGATGTGAACTTTTTGTTTACAATTTTTACAATTGAGTATGCAAATGTATTAGCCGTGTAAAAACTAATATAAATACAAATTCTAAAGTGGATAAATGCATTATAATATAAGTACAAATTCTG